>NC_085987.1:8866368-9118670 GCF_910591565.1 Cydia splendana | reverse complement strand
ACTTCTCTGGATGGTTATGTCTATATGACGCAACATGCTCTTTATACCTAGTAGTGAAACTACGGCCCGTTTGCCCCACATACACTTTATTGCAATCGTCACAGGTAAGCTTATAAACTCCAGACTTTTTCCCCATTCTCGATCTTATCTTTGCCATTGCAAAGCTTCGAGTGCAAAGTATTATTTGTCTTAAAGGCCACAGGAATGTCGTTAGACTTCAAAATTTTGTAAATTGCATCAGACAACTTGCCAACATAAGTTATGCTCGCTTTATATTTCTTAATCGGTTCAGAGGATCGTGCCGCATACAACATAGTGTTGACCATACTATTCCGCTTTTTCCTGATGATACCATCCACAACAGACTTATCGTAACCATTCGAAACTGCTAAGTGATAAATATTATTTAATTCAATCTGATAGTGTTCATCAGAAAGAGGCACAGTCAACATTCTATGCACATAACAATGAAAAGCAGCCAACTTATGCTGCCACGGATGCGTGGAAGAAGCCGGGATAACCTGTATCGGTATGTGTAGGCTTACGGTAAATTTTGAACTGATGCCTGTTGTTTACTTTAGTGATTGTTAAATCTAGAAAATTCAATGAGTTGTCTTGCTCTAGTTCCTTTTTAAACTTAATTTTTGGATGCTTACCATTAATTTCAGCAATAAATGCATCCAGCAGGCCCATACTACCCGTCCAACAAATAATCAAATCATCCACGTATCTAAAATAGTATAATATATTATTGTTGCCCACAATATGCTGGTTCTCAAATGGTCCATAAAAATATCAGCCATCAAAGGACTTAGTGGTGAACCCATAGCCAAACCATCACTTTGCAAATAATACTGTCCCCCCAAATCTGAAATAATTTTGTTTCATACAAATCGCTGTTAGATCTATCAATTCATCTACTTCCCCTGGATGTAAACGTTGCCTTTCAAAAAGACCCTTAATAATCTCCAAAGTCTCTCCATATGGCACATTTGTAAACAAACTGTCTACATCCAATGAAAGAAGAACAGCATTATCTGGTATGTTAATGTCCTGGATCTTTTCTATTAACTGCAAGCTATTTTTCAAGCAATATTTCGGCTGGAACTGGGACTTGTCTCTTATAATGGAATTCAACCTTTTTGCCAGATTATAAGTTGGCGCACCCAAATATGAGACCACTGGACGAACTGGGATATTATCCTTATGAATTTTGGGAAGTCCATAAAGAATAGGAGCTCGTGGATTCATAGGCACAACCATACTCTTCTGATGTTCGGTTTCAAAAACAAATGAGAATTCTTAACTGCTTGTCTAAAGATCTTTCTGGAACCCTGGAGTTGGGTCTCTTTGCAATCTCGAAAATCCGTCACCTTGAATAAGGTCTAGTACTTTCTGATTATACTGTCCCTTCTCCATAATCACAATGCAGTTGCCTTTATCTGCCTTTGAAACCACCAAATCACTGTCTTGCACTTTCTGTTGTATAGATCTTAGCAGCAAAACATCAGAATCAACACACGCACTCTGTGCTGGACTAGTACTCTTGATAACATTAGCCACCATGGTCTTTGTATCTACATCACCACGGCCCCCCGCACTATTGCAACCTCAGAATCCACTGCCAAATTTTCTAATGTTCTATGAGTAATTTTTGTCTGGAAATTATACTTCAAACCTTTATCTAAAAGCCCAATTTCATTTTCTGAGAACTCCACATTAGTTAAATTCTTGACTCGAGGATGGAAAACATGGTGAGTTGTTACTTGCACATCCCTTCTCCTTAAAAATGAACCAGAACTCGACTCTGTTAACCTATGCAATTTGTTAAGCTGGGTATACATCTGGTGTGCAAGTTCAGAAGCAAAGTATCTCGCCTTCTGGTCCAGAATATCGAATTCGAGATTATGCAACTTAAATGAAAGTTCTGAATATAACACCTTAAGATGCAATTTCAAATTATCCCTTACTGAAAACCAGTGGCGAGATTCTTCGTTCAACCATATTTTCTGAGCCCTATTAATAGCCAATTTAGCAGCCCTGGAAGTACTACTACAGCGGAAATGGATGTAATTAGGAACAACATTCAAACGCTTGCACTGTTGGTTAAACCAAACATTCTGGACAGCTGCACGATGTTGTTTGGTTAGTTTGACATAAAGTCGTGCCTGTTCGGCCACGCAAGCCGTTTTCAAATAGTGAATAGAATCAGGCGTTACTTTGCGGAAATCCATACTAATTAAAACCAAAATATTACTTTGCTAATCCGCGAAAAGATAACGTGCTAGTCAATCAGTGCTAACCCCGTTATACTTACTTGCGTATTTTTACATGCAATTAATATTCCCACCCTCCCACCGCAAAAATAAATACGCAAATAAATATAACAAACCACCACCAAAAGAATAAACCTCGACACGTGTTTCGCCTCTCTACGAGGCATCCTCAGGAGTTGTTGACGGTCTGACGCCCGGCAACGGAATGACCTGTCTAGAATGGTCGGCCATATTTATACCTTGACCACTCCCCCTACCGTGCAAGTGTGAGTGAGATGGAAAAATTCGTAATAACGGCGATGACGCAACATTCAATTGTTCGTTAAGAATCATGCCCCTATTGTTGTACCTAATTATTTCCAGTTGTTCCAGAACACCCAAACGCAATCCCCTTTTCGCAAACATGTAAAATATCAAAAGAATGATTCTCAGATAAAGTGTGACCTGTATCTAATAAGTGCTTTGCAAAATTGGACTTCTCTGGATGGTTATGTCTATATGACGCAACATGCTCTTTATACCTAGTAGTGAAACTACGGCCCGTTTGCCCCACATACACTTTATTGCAATCGTCACAGGTAAGCTTATAAACTCCAGACTTTTTCCCATTCTCGATCTTATCTTTGCCATTGCAAAGCTTCGAGTGCAAAGTATTATTTGTCTTAAAGGCCACAGGAATGTCGTTAGACTTCAAAATTTTGTAAATTGCATCAGACAACTTGCCAACATAAGTTATGCTCGCTTTATATTTCTTAATCGGTTCAGAGGATCGTGCCGCATACAACATAGTGTTGACCATACTATTCCGCTTTTTCCTGATGATACCATCCACAACAGACTTATCGTAACCATTCGAAACTGCTAAGTGATAAATATTATTTAATTCAATCTGATAGTGTTCATCAGAAAGAGGCACAGTCAACATTCTATGCACATAACAATGAAAAGCAGCCAACTTATGCTGCCACGGATGCGTGGAAGAAGCCGGGATAACTGTATCGGTATGTGTAGGCTTACGGTAAATTTTGAACTGATGCCTGTTGTTTACTTTAGTGATTGTTAAATCTAGAAAATTCAATGAGTTGTCTTGCTCTAGTTCCTTTTTAAACTTAATTTTTGGATGCTTACCATTAATTTCAGCAATAAATGCATCCAGCAGGCCCATACTACCCGTCCAACAAATAATCAAATCATCCACGTATCTAAAATAGTATAATATATTATTGTTGCCCACAATATGCTGGTTCTCAAAATGGTCCATAAAAATATCAGCCATCAAAGGACTTAGTGGTGAACCCATAGCCAAACCATCACTTTGCAAATAATACTGTCCCCCAAATCTGAAATAATTTTGTTTCATACAAATCGCTGTTAGATCTATCAATTCATCTACTTCCCCTGGATGTAAACGTTGCCTTTCAAAAAGACCCTTAATAATCTCCAAAGTCTCTCCATATGGCACATTTGTAAACAAACTGTCTACATCCAATGAAAGAAGAACAGCATTATCTGGTATGTTAATGTCCTGGATCTTTTCTATTAACTGCAAGCTATTTTTCAAGCAATATTTCGGCTGGAACTGGGACTTGTCTCTTATAATGGAATTCAACCTTTTTGCCAGATTATAAGTTGGCGCACCCAAATATGAGACCACTGGACGAACTGGGATATTATCCTTATGAATTTTGGGAAGTCCATAAAGAATAGGAGCTCGTGGATTCATAGGCACAACCATACTCTTCTGATGTTCGGTTTCAAAAACAAATGAAGAATTCTTAACTGCTTGTCTAAGATCTTTCTGGAACCCTGGAGTTGGGTCTCTTTGCAATCTCGAAAATCCGTCACCTTGAATAAGGTCTAGTACTTTCTGATTATACTGTCCCTTCTCCATAATCACAATGCAGTTGCCTTTATCTGCCTTTGAAACCACCAAATCACTGTCTTGCACTTTCTGTTGTATAGATCTTAGCAGCAAAACATCAGAATCAACACACGCACTCTGTGCTGGACTAGTACTCTTGATAACATTAGCCACCATGGTCTTTGTATCTACATCACCACGGCCCCGCACTATTGCAACCTCAGAATCCACTGCCAAATTTTCTAATGTTCTATGAGTAATTTTTGTCTGGAAATTATACTTCAAACCTTTATCTAAAAGCCCAATTTCATTTTCTGAGAACTCCACATTAGTTAAATTCTTGACTCGAGGATGGAAAACATGGTGAGTTGTTACTTGCACATCCCTTCTCCTTAAAAATGAACCAGAACTCGACTCTGTTAACCTATGCAATTTGTTAAGCTGGGTAGTATACATCTGGTGTGCAAGTTCAGAAGCAAAGTATCTCGCCTTCTGGTCCAGAATATCGAATTCGAGATTATGCAACTTAAATGAAAGTTCTGAATATAACACCTTAAGATGCAATTTCAAATTATCCCTTACTGAAAACCAGTGGCGAGATTCTTCGTTCAACCATATTTTCTGAGCCCTATTAATAGCCAATTTAGCAGCCCTGGAAGTACTACTACAGCGGAAATGGATGTAATTAGGAACAACATTCAAACGCTTGCACTGTTGGTTAAACCAAACATTCTGGACAGCTGCACGATGTTGTTTGGTTAGTTTGACATAAAGTCGTGCCTGTTCGGCCACGCAAGCCGTTTTCAAATAGTGAATAGAATCAGGCGTTACTTTGCGGAAATCCATACTAATTAAAACCAAAATATTACTTTGCTAATCCGCGAAAAGATAACGTGCTAGTCAATCAGTGCTAACCCGTTATACTTACTTGCGTATTTTTACATGCAATTAATATTCCCACCCTCCCACCGCAAAAATAAATACGCAAATAAATATAACAAACCACCACCAAAAGAATAAACCTCGACACGTGTTTCGCCTCTCTACGAGGCATCCTCAGGAGTTGTTGACGGTCTGACGCCCGGCAACGGAATGACCTGTCTAGAATGGTCGGCCATATTTATACCTTGACCACTCCCCCTACCGTGCAAGTGTGAGTGAGATGGAAAAATTCGTAATAACGGCGATGACGCAACATTCAATTGTTCGTTAAGAATCATGCCCCTATTGTTGTACCTAATTATTTCCAGTTGTTCCAGAACACCCAAACGCAATCCCTTTTCGCAAACATGTAAAATATCAAAAGAATGATTCTCAGATAAAGTGTGACCTGTATCTAATAAGTGCTTTGCAAAATTGGACTTCTCTGGATGGTTATGTCTATATGACGCAACATGCTCTTTATACCTAGTAGTGAAACTACGGCCCGTTTGCCCCACATACACTTTATTGCAATCGTCACAGGTAAGCTTATAAACTCCAGACTTTTTCCCATTCTCGATCTTATCTTTGCCATTGCAAAGCTTCGAGTGCAAAGTATTATTTGTCTTAAAGGCCACAGGAATGTCGTTAGACTTCAAAATTTTGTAAATTGCATCAGACAACTTGCCAACATAAGTTATGCTCGCTTTATATTTCTTAATCGGTTCAGAGGATCGTGCCGCATACAACATAGTGTTGACCATACTATTCCGCTTTTTCCTGATGATACCATCCACAACAGACTTATCGTAACCATTCGAAACTGCTAAGTGATAAATATTATTTAATTCAATCTGATAGTGTTCATCAGAAAGAGGCACAGTCAACATTCTATGCACATAACAATGAAAAGCAGCCAACTTATGCTGCCACGGATGCGTGGAAGAAGCCGGGATAACTGTATCGGTATGTGTAGGCTTACGGTAAATTTTGAACTGATGCCTGTTGTTTACTTTAGTGATTGTTAAATCTAGAAAATTCAATGAGTTGTCTTGCTCTAGTTCCTTTTTAAACTTAATTTTTGGATGCTTACCATTAATTTCAGCAATAAATGCATCCAGCAGGCCCATACTACCCGTCCAACAAATAATCAAATCATCCACGTATCTAAAATAGTATAATATATTATTGTTGCCCACAATATGCTGGTTCTCAAAATGGTCCATAAAAATATCAGCCATCAAAGGACTTAGTGGTGAACCCATAGCCAAACCATCACTTTGCAAATAATACTGTCCCCCAAATCTGAAATAATTTTGTTTCATACAAATCGCTGTTAGATCTATCAATTCATCTACTTCCCCTGGATGTAAACGTTGCCTTTCAAAAAGACCCTTAATAATCTCCAAAGTCTCTCCATATGGCACATTTGTAAACAAACTGTCTACATCCAATGAAAGAAGAACAGCATTATCTGGTATGTTAATGTCCTGGATCTTTTCTATTAACTGCAAGCTATTTTTCAAGCAATATTTCGGCTGGAACTGGGACTTGTCTCTTATAATGGAATTCAACCTTTTTGCCAGATTATAAGTTGGCGCACCCAAATATGAGACCACTGGACGAACTGGGATATTATCCTTATGAATTTTGGGAAGTCCATAAAGAATAGGAGCTCGTGGATTCATAGGCACAACCATACTCTTCTGATGTTCGGTTTCAAAAACAAATGAAGAATTCTTAACTGCTTGTCTAAGATCTTTCTGGAACCCTGGAGTTGGGTCTCTTTGCAATCTCGAAAATCCGTCACCTTGAATAAGGTCTAGTACTTTCTGATTATACTGTCCCTTCTCCATAATCACAATGCAGTTGCCTTTATCTGCCTTTGAAACCACCAAATCACTGTCTTGCACTTTCTGTTGTATAGATCTTAGCAGCAAAACATCAGAATCAACACACGCACTCTGTGCTGGACTAGTACTCTTGATAACATTAGCCACCATGGTCTTTGTATCTACATCACCACGGCCCCGCACTATTGCAACCTCAGAATCCACTGCCAAATTTTCTAATGTTCTATGAGTAATTTTTGTCTGGAAATTATACTTCAAACCTTTATCTAAAAGCCCAATTTCATTTTCTGAGAACTCCACATTAGTTAAATTCTTGACTCGAGGATGGAAAACATGGTGAGTTGTTACTTGCACATCCCTTCTCCTTAAAAATGAACCAGAACTCGACTCTGTTAACCTATGCAATTTGTTAAGCTGGGTAGTATACATCTGGTGTGCAAGTTCAGAAGCAAAGTATCTCGCCTTCTGGTCCAGAATATCGAATTCGAGATTATGCAACTTAAATGAAAGTTCTGAATATAACACCTTAAGATGCAATTTCAAATTATCCCTTACTGAAAACCAGTGGCGAGATTCTTCGTTCAACCATATTTTCTGAGCCCTATTAATAGCCAATTTAGCAGCCCTGGAAGTACTACTACAGCGGAAATGGATGTAATTAGGAACAACATTCAAACGCTTGCACTGTTGGTTAAACCAAACATTCTGGACAGCTGCACGATGTTGTTTGGTTAGTTTGACATAAAGTCGTGCCTGTTCGGCCACGCAAGCCGTTTTCAAATAGTGAATAGAATCAGGCGTTACTTTGCGGAAATCCATACTAATTAAAACCAAAATATTACTTTGCTAATCCGCGAAAAGATAACGTGCTAGTCAATCAGTGCTAACCCGTTATACTTACTTGCGTATTTTTACATGCAATTAATATTCCCACCCTCCCACCGCAAAAATAAATACGCAAATAAATATAACAAACCACCACCAAAAGAATAAACCTCGACACGTGTTTCGCCTCTCTACGAGGCATCCTCAGGAGTTGTTGACGGTCTGACGCCCGGCAACGGAATGACCTGTCTAGAATGGTCGGCCATATTTATACCTTGACCACTCCCCCTACCGTGCAAGTGTGAGTGAGATGGAAAAATTCGTAATAACGGCGATGACGCAACATTCAATTGTTCGTTAAGAATCATGCCCCTATTGTTGTACCTAATTATTTCCAGTTGTTCCAGAACACCCAAACGCAATCCCTTTTCGCAAACATGTAAAATATCAAAAGAATGATTCTCAGATAAAGTGTGACCTGTATCTAATAAGTGCTTTGCAAAATTGGACTTCTCTGGATGGTTATGTCTATATGACGCAACATGCTCTTTATACCTAGTAGTGAAACTACGGCCCGTTTGCCCCACATACACTTTATTGCAATCGTCACAGGTAAGCTTATAAACTCCAGACTTTTTCCCATTCTCGATCTTATCTTTGCCATTGCAAAGCTTCGAGTGCAAAGTATTATTTGTCTTAAAGGCCACAGGAATGTCGTTAGACTTCAAAATTTTGTAAATTGCATCAGACAACTTGCCAACATAAGTTATGCTCGCTTTATATTTCTTAATCGGTTCAGAGGATCGTGCCGCATACAACATAGTGTTGACCATACTATTCCGCTTTTTCCTGATGATACCATCCACAACAGACTTATCGTAACCATTCGAAACTGCTAAGTGATAAATATTATTTAATTCAATCTGATAGTGTTCATCAGAAAGAGGCACAGTCAACATTCTATGCACATAACAATGAAAAGCAGCCAACTTATGCTGCCACGGATGCGTGGAAGAAGCCGGGATAACTGTATCGGTATGTGTAGGCTTACGGTAAATTTTGAACTGATGCCTGTTGTTTACTTTAGTGATTGTTAAATCTAGAAAATTCAATGAGTTGTCTTGCTCTAGTTCCTTTTTAAACTTAATTTTTGGATGCTTACCATTAATTTCAGCAATAAATGCATCCAGCAGGCCCATACTACCCGTCCAACAAATAATCAAATCATCCACGTATCTAAAATAGTATAATATATTATTGTTGCCCACAATATGCTGGTTCTCAAAATGGTCCATAAAAATATCAGCCATCAAAGGACTTAGTGGTGACATTAACATACCAGATAATGCTGTTCTTCTTTCATTGGATGTAGACAGTTTGTTTACAAATGTGCCATATGGAGAGACTTTGGAGATTATTAAGGGTCTTTTTGAAAGGCAACGTTTACATCCAGGGGAAGTAGATGAATTGATAGATCTAACAGCGATTTGTATGAAACAAAATTATTTCAGATTTGGGGGACAGTATTATTTGCAAAGTGATGGTTTGGCTATGGGTTCACCACTAAGTCCTTTGATGGCTGATATTTTTATGGACCATTTTGAGAACCAGCATATTGTGGGCAACAATAATATATTATACTATTTTAGATACGTGGATGATTTGATTATTTGTTGGACGGGTAGTATGGGCCTGCTGGATGCATTTATTGCTGAAATTAATGGTAAGCATCCAAAAATTAAGTTTAAAAAGGAACTAGAGCAAGACAACTCATTGAATTTTCTAGATTTAACAATCACTAAAGTAAACAACAGGCATCAGTTCAAAATTTACCGTAAGCCTACACATACCGATACAGTTATCCCGGCTTCTTCCACGCATCCTTGGCAGCATAAGTTGGCTGCTTTTCATTGTTATGTGCATAGAATGTTGACTGTGCCTCTTTCTGATGAACACTATCAGATTGAATTAAATAATATTTATCACTTAGCAGTTTCGAATGGTTACGATAAGTCTGTTGTGGATGGTATCATCAGGAAAAAGCGGAATAGTATGGTCAACACTATGTTGTATGCGGCACGATCCTCTGAACCGATTAAGAAATATAAAGCGAGCATAACTTATGTTGGCAAGTTGTCTGATGCAATTTACAAAATTTTGAAGTCTAACGACATTCCTGTGGCCTTTAAGACAAATAATACTTTGCACTCGAAGCTTTGCAATGGCAAAGATAAGATCGAGAATGGGAAAAAGTCTGGAGTTTATAAGCTTACCTGTGACGATTGCAATAAAGTGTATGTGGGGCAAACGGGCCGTAGTTTCACTACTAGGTATAAAGAGCATGTTGCGTCATATAGACATAACCATCCAGAGAAGTCCAATTTTGCAAAGCACTTATTAGATACAGGTCACACTTTATCTGAGAATCATTCTTTTGATATTTTACATGTTTGCGAAAAGGGATTGCGTTTGGGTGTTCTGGAACAACTGGAAATAATTAGGTACAACAATAGGGGCATGATTCTTAACGAACAATTGAATGTTGCGTCATCGCCGTTATTACGAATTTTTCCATCTCACTCACACTTGCACGGTAGGGGGAGTGGTCAAGGTATAAATATGGCCGACCATTCTAGACAGGTCATTCCGTTGCCGGGCGTCAGACCGTCAACAACTCCTGAGGATGCCTCGTTGAGAGGCGAAACACGTGTCGTGGTTTATTCTTTTGGTGGTGGTTTGTTATATTTATTTGCGTATTTATTTTTGCGGTGGGAGGGTGGGAATATTAATTGCATGTAAAAATACGCAAGTAAGTATAACGGGTTAGCACTGATTGACTAGCACGTTATCTTTTCGCGGATTAGCAAAGTAATATTTTGGTTTTAATTAGTATGGATTTCCGCAAAGTAACGCCTGATTCTATTCACTATTTGAAAACGGCTTGCGTGGCCGAACAGGCACGACTTTATGTCAAACTAACCAAACAACATCGTGCAGCTGTCCAGAATGTTTGGTTTAACCAACAGTGCAAGCGTTTGAATGTTGTTCCTAATTACATCCATTTCCGCTGTAGTAGTACTTCCAGGGCTGCTAAATTGGCTATTAATAGGGCTCAGAAAATATGGTTGAACGAAGAATCTCGCCACTGGTTTTCAGTAAGGGATAATTTGAAATTGCATCTTAAGGTGTTATATTCAGAACTTTCATTTAAGTTGCATAATCTCGAATTCGATATTCTGGACCAGAAGGCGAGATACTTTGCTTCTGAACTTGCACACCAGATGTATACTACCCAGCTTAACAAATTGCATAGGTTAACAGAGTCGAGTTCTGGTTCATTTTTAAGGAGAAGGGATGTGCAAGTAACAACTCACCATGTTTTCCATCCTCGAGTCAAGAATTTAACTAATGTGGAGTTCTCAGAAAATGAAATTGGGCTTTTAGATAAAGGTTTGAAGTATAATTTCCAGACAAAAATTACTCATAGAACATTAGAAAATTTGGCAGTGGATTCTGAGGTTGCAATAGTGCGGGGCCGTGGTGATGTAGATACAAAGACCATGGTGGCTAATGTTATCAAGAGTACTAGTCCAGCACAGAGTGCGTGTGTTGATTCTGATGTTTTGCTGCTAAGATCTATACAACAGAAAGTGCAAGACAGTGATTTGGTGGTTTCAAAGGCAGATAAAGGCAACTGCATTGTGATTATGGAGAAGGGACAGTATAATCAGAAAGTACTAGACCTTATTCAAGGTGACGGATTTTCGAGATTGCAAAGAGACCCAACTCCAGGGTTCCAGAAAGATCTTAGACAAGCAGTTAAGAATTCTTCATTTGTTTTTGAAACCGAACATCAGAAGAGTATGGTTGTGCCTATGAATCCACGAGCTCCTATTCTTTATGGACTTCCCAAAATTCATAAGGATAATATCCCAGTTCGTCCAGTGGTCTCATATTTGGGTGCGCCAACTTATAATCTGGCAAAAAGGTTGAATTCCATTATAAGAGACAAGTCCCAGTTCCAGCCGAAATATTGCTTGAAAAATAGCTTGCAGTTAATAGAAAAGATCCAGGACATTAACATACCAGATAATGCTGTTCTTCTTTCATTGGATGTAGACAGTTTGTTTACAAATGTGCCATATGGAGAGACTTTGGAGATTATTAAGGGTCTTTTTGAAAGGCAACGTTTACATCCAGGGGAAGTAGATGAATTGATAGATCTAACAGCGATTTGTATGAAACAAAATTATTTCAGATTTGGGGGACAGTATTATTTGCAAAGTGATGGTTTGGCTATGGGTTCACCACTAAGTCCTTTGATGGCTGATATTTTTATGGACCATTTTGAGAACCAGCATATTGTGGGCAACAATAATATATTATACTATTTTAGATACGTGGATGATTTGATTATTTGTTGGACGGGTAGTATGGGCCTGCTGGATGCATTTATTGCTGAAATTAATGGTAAGCATCCAAAAATTAAGTTTAAAAAGGAACTAGAGCAAGACAACTCATTGAATTTTCTAGATTTAACAATCACTAAAGTAAACAACAGGCATCAGTTCAAAATTTACCGTAAGCCTACACATACCGATACAGTTATCCCGGCTTCTTCCACGCATCCGTGGCAGCATAAGTTGGCTGCTTTTCATTGTTATGTGCATAGAATGTTGACTGTGCCTCTTTCTGATGAACACTATCAGATTGAATTAAATAATATTTATCACTTAGCAGTTTCGAATGGTTACGATAAGTCTGTTGTGGATGGTATCATCAGGAAAAAGCGGAATAGTATGGTCAACACTATGTTGTATGCGGCACGATCCTCTGAACCGATTAAGAAATATAAAGCGAGCATAACTTATGTTGGCAAGTTGTCTGATGCAATTTACAAAATTTTGAAGTCTAACGACATTCCTGTGGCCTTTAAGACAAATAATACTTTGCACTCGAAGCTTTGCAATGGCAAAGATAAGATCGAGAATGGGAAAAAGTCTGGAGTTTATAAGCTTACCTGTGACGATTGCAATAAAGTGTATGTGGGGCAAACGGGCCGTAGTTTCACTACTAGGTATAAAGAGCATGTTGCGTCATATAGACATAACCATCCAGAGAAGTCCAATTTTGCAAAGCACTTATTAGATACAGGTCACACTTTATCTGAGAATCATTCTTTTGATATTTTACATGTTTGCGAAAAGGGATTGCGTTTGGGTGTTCTGGAACAACTGGAAATAATTAGGTACAACAATAGGGGCATGATTCTTAACGAACAATTGAATGTTGCGTCATCGCCGTTATTACGAATTTTTCCATCTCACTCACACTTGCACGGTAGGGGGAGTGGTCAAGGTATAAATATGGCCGACCATTCTAGACAGGTCATTCCGTTGCCGGGCGTCAGACCGTCAACAACTCCTGAGGATGCCTCGTAGAGAGGCGAAACACGTGTCGAGGTTTATTCTTTTGGTGGTGGTTTGTTATATTTATTTGCGTATTTATTTTTGCGGTGGGAGGGTGGGAATATTAATTGCATGTAAAAATACGCAAGTAAGTATAACGGGTTAGCACTGATTGACTAGCACGTTATCTTTTCGCGGATTAGCAAAGTAATATTTTGGTTTTAATTAGTATGGATTTCCGCAAAGTAACGCCTGATTCTATTCACTATTTGAAAACGGCTTGCGTGGCCGAACAGGCACGACTTTATGTCAAACTAACCAAACAACATCGTGCAGCTGTCCAGAATGTTTGGTTTAACCAACAGTGCAAGCGTTTGAATGTTGTTCCTAATTACATCCATTTCCGCTGTAGTAGTACTTCCAGGGCTGCTAAATTGGCTATTAATAGGGCTCAGAAAATATGGTTGAACGAAGAATCTCGCCACTGGTTTTCAGTAAGGGATAATTTGAAATTGCATCTTAAGGTGTTATATTCAGAACTTTCATTTAAGTTGCATAATCTCGAATTCGATATTCTGGACCAGAAGGCGAGATACTTTGCTTCTGAACTTGCACACCAGATGTATACTACCCAGCTTAACAAATTGCATAGGTTAACAGAGTCGAGTTCTGGTTCATTTTTAAGGAGAAGGGATGTGCAAGTAACAACTCACCATGTTTTCCATCCTCGAGTCAAGAATTTAACTAATGTGGAGTTCTCAGAAAATGAAATTGGGCTTTTAGATAAAGGTTTGAAGTATAATTTCCAGACAAAAATTACTCATAGAACATTAGAAAATTTGGCAGTGGATTCTGAGGTTGCAATAGTGCGGGGCCGTGGTGATGTAGATACAAAGACCATGGTGGCTAATGTTATCAAGAGTACTAGTCCAGCACAGAGTGCGTGTGTTGATTCTGATGTTTTGCTGCTAAGATCTATACAACAGAAAGTGCAAGACAGTGATTTGGTGGTTTCAAAGGCAGATAAAGGCAACTGCATTGTGATTATGGAGAAGGGACAGTATAATCAGAAAGTACTAGACCTTATTCAAGGTGACGGATTTTCGAGATTGCAAAGAGACCCAACTCCAGGGTTCCAGAAAGATCTTAGACAAGCAGTTAAGAATTCTTCATTTGTTTTTGAAACCGAACATCAGAAGAGTATGGTTGTGCCTATGAATCCACGAGCTCCTATTCTTTATGGACTTCCCAAAATTCATAAGGATAATATCCCAGTTCGTCCAGTGGTCTCATATTTGGGTGCGCCAACTTATAATCTGGCAAAAAGGTTGAATTCCATTATAAGAGACAAGTCCCAGTTCCAGCCGAAATATTGCTTGAAAAATAGCTTGCAGTTAATAGAAAAGATCCAGGACATTAACATACCAGATAATGCTGTTCTTCTTTCATTGGATGTAGACAGTTTGTTTACAAATGTGCCATATGGAGAGACTTTGGAGATTATTAAGGGTCTTTTTGAAAGGCAACGTTTACATCCAGGGGAAGTAGATGAATTGATAGATCTAACAGCGATTTGTATGAAACAAAATTATTTCAGATTTGGGGGACAGTATTATTTGCAAAGTGATGGTTTGGCTATGGGTTCACCACTAAGTCCTTTGATGGCTGATATTTTTATGGACCATTTTGAGAACCAGCATATTGTGGGCAACAATAATATATTATACTATTTTAGATACGTGGATGATTTGATTATTTGTTGGACGGGTAGTATGGGCCTGCTGGATGCATTTATTGCTGAAATTAATGGTAAGCATCCAAAAATTAAGTTTAAAAAGGAACTAGAGCAAGACAACTCATTGAATTTTCTAGATTTAACAATCACTAAAGTAAACAACAGGCATCAGTTCAAAATTTACCGTAAGCCTACACATACCGATACAGTTATCCCGGCTTCTTCCACGCATCCGTGGCAGCATAAGTTGGCTGCTTTTCATTGTTATGTGCATAGAATGTTGACTGTGCCTCTTTCTGATGAACACTATCAGATTGAATTAAATAATATTTATCACTTAGCAGTTTCGAATGGTTACGATAAGTCTGTTGTGGATGGTATCATCAGGAAAAAGCGGAATAGTATGGTCAACACTATGTTGTATGCGGCACGATCCTCTGAACCGATTAAGAAATATAAAGCGAGCATAACTTATGTTGGCAAGTTGTCTGATGCAATTTACAAAATTTTGAAGTCTAACGACATTCCTGTGGCCTTTAAGACAAATAATACTTTGCACTCGAAGCTTTGCAATGGCAAAGATAAGATCGAGAATGGGAAAAAGTCTGGAGTTTATAAGCTTACCTGTGACGATTGCAATAAAGTGTATGTGGGGCAAACGGGCCGTAGTTTCACTACTAGGTATAAAGAGCATGTTGCGTCATATAGACATAACCATCCAGAGAAGTCCAATTTTGCAAAGCACTTATTAGATACAGGTCACACTTTATCTGAGAATCATTCTTTTGATATTTTACATGTTTGCGAAAAGGGATTGCGTTTGGGTGTTCTGGAACAACTGGAAATAATTAGGTACAACAATAGGGGCATGATTCTTAACGAACAATTGAATGTTGCGTCATCGCCGTTATTACGAATTTTTCCATCTCACTCACACTTGCACGGTAGGGGGAGTGGTCAAGGTATAAATATGGCCGACCATTCTAGACAGGTCATTCCGTTGCCGGGCGTCAGACCGTCAACAACTCCTGAGGATGCCTCGTAGAGAGGCGAAACACGTGTCGAGGTTTATTCTTTTGGTGGTGGTTTGTTATATTTATTTGCGTATTTATTTTTGCGGTGGGAGGGTGGGAATATTAATTGCATGTAAAAATACGCAAGTAAGTATAACGGGTTAGCACTGATTGACTAGCACGTTATCTTTTCGCGGATTAGCAAAGTAATATTTTGGTTTTAATTAGTATGGATTTCCGCAAAGTAACGCCTGATTCTATTCACTATTTGAAAACGGCTTGCGTGGCCGAACAGGCACGACTTTATGTCAAACTAACCAAACAACATCGTGCAGCTGTCCAGAATGTTTGGTTTAACCAACAGTGCAAGCGTTTGAATGTTGTTCCTAATTACATCCATTTCCGCTGTAGTAGTACTTCCAGGGCTGCTAAATTGGCTATTAATAGGGCTCAGAAAATATGGTTGAACGAAGAATCTCGCCACTGGTTTTCAGTAAGGGATAATTTGAAATTGCATCTTAAGGTGTTATATTCAGAACTTTCATTTAAGTTGCATAATCTCGAATTCGATATTCTGGACCAGAAGGCGAGATACTTTGCTTCTGAACTTGCACACCAGATGTATACTACCCAGCTTAACAAATTGCATAGGTTAACAGAGTCGAGTTCTGGTTCATTTTTAAGGAGAAGGGATGTGCAAGTAACAACTCACCATGTTTTCCATCCTCGAGTCAAGAATTTAACTAATGTGGAGTTCTCAGAAAATGAAATTGGGCTTTTAGATAAAGGTTTGAAGTATAATTTCCAGACAAAAATTACTCATAGAACATTAGAAAATTTGGCAGTGGATTCTGAGGTTGCAATAGTGCGGGGCCGTGGTGATGTAGATACAAAGACCATGGTGGCTAATGTTATCAAGAGTACTAGTCCAGCATAGAGTGCGTGTGTTGATTCTGATGTTTTGCTGCTAAGATCTATACAACAGAAAGTGCAAGACAGTGATTTGGTGGTTTCAAAGGCAGATAAAGGCAACTGCATTGTGATTATGGAGAAGGGACAGTATAATCAGAAAGTACTAGACCTTATTCAAGGTGACGGATTTTCGAGATTGCAAAGAGACCCAACTCCAGGGTTCCAGAAAGATCTTAGACAAGCAGTTAAGAATTCTTCATTTGTTTTTGAAACCGAACATCAGAAGAGTATGGTTGTGCCTATGAATCCACGAGCTCCTATTCTTTATGGACTTCCCAAAATTCATAAGGATAATATCCCAGTTCGTCCAGTGGTCTCATATTTGGGTGCGCCAACTTATAATCTGGCAAAAAGGTTGAATTCCATTATAAGAGACAAGTCCCAGTTCCAGCCGAAATATTGCTTGAAAAATAGCTTGCAGTTAATAGAAAAGATCCAGGACATTAACATACCAGATAATGCTGTTCT
This sequence comes from Cydia splendana, assembly GCF_910591565.1. Lineage (NCBI taxonomy): Eukaryota > Metazoa > Arthropoda > Insecta > Lepidoptera > Tortricidae > Cydia > Cydia splendana. The sequence continues at coordinate 9,101,338 of NC_085987.1, read as the reverse complement.
TCTTTCATTGGATGTAGACAGTTTGTTTACAAATGTGCCATATGGAGAGACTTTGGAGATTATTAAGGGTCTTTTTGAAAGGCAACGTTTACATCCAGGGGAAGTAGATGAATTGATAGATCTAACAGCGATTTGTATGAAACAAAATTATTTCAGATTTGGGGGACAGTATTATTTGCAAAGTGATGGTTTGGCTATGGGTTCACCACTAAGTCCTTTGATGGCTGATATTTTTATGGACCATTTTGAGAACCAGCATATTGTGGGCAACAATAATATATTATACTATTTTAGATACGTGGATGATTTGATTATTTGTTGGACGGGTAGTATGGGCCTGCTGGATGCATTTATTGCTGAAATTAATGGTAAGCATCCAAAAATTAAGTTTAAAAAGGAACTAGAGCAAGACAACTCATTGAATTTTCTAGATTTAACAATCACTAAAGTAAACAACAGGCATCAGTTCAAAATTTACCGTAAGCCTACACATACCGATACAGTTATCCCGGCTTCTTCCACGCATCCGTGGCAGCATAAGTTGGCTGCTTTTCATTGTTATGTGCATAGAATGTTGACTGTGCCTCTTTCTGATGAACACTATCAGATTGAATTAAATAATATTTATCACTTAGCAGTTTCGAATGGTTACGATAAGTCTGTTGTGGATGGTATCATCAGGAAAAAGCGGAATAGTATGGTCAACACTATGTTGTATGCGGCACGATCCTCTGAACCGATTAAGAAATATAAAGCGAGCATAACTTATGTTGGCAAGTTGTCTGATGCAATTTACAAAATTTTGAAGTCTAACGACATTCCTGTGGCCTTTAAGACAAATAATACTTTGCACTCGAAGCTTTGCAATGGCAAAGATAAGATCGAGAATGGGAAAAAGTCTGGAGTTTATAAGCTTACCTGTGACGATTGCAATAAAGTGTATGTGGGGCAAACGGGCCGTAGTTTCACTACTAGGTATAAAGAGCATGTTGCGTCATATAGACATAACCATCCAGAGAAGTCCAATTTTGCAAAGCACTTATTAGATACAGGTCACACTTTATCTGAGAATCATTCTTTTGATATTTTACATGTTTGCGAAAAGGGATTGCGTTTGGGTGTTCTGGAACAACTGGAAATAATTAGGTACAACAATAGGGGCATGATTCTTAACGAACAATTGAATGTTGCGTCATCGCCGTTATTACGAATTTTTCCATCTCACTCACACTTGCACGGTAGGGGGAGTGGTCAAGGTATAAATATGGCCGACCATTCTAGACAGGTCATTCCGTTGCCGGGCGTCAGACCGTCAACAACTCCTGAGGATGCCTCGTAGAGAGGCGAAACACGTGTCGAGGTTTATTCTTTTGGTGGTGGTTTGTTATATTTATTTGCGTATTTATTTTTGCGGTGGGAGGGTGGGAATATTAATTGCATGTAAAAATACGCAAGTAAGTATAACGGGTTAGCACTGATTGACTAGCACGTTATCTTTTCGCGGATTAGCAAAGTAATATTTTGGTTTTAATTAGTATGGATTTCCGCAAAGTAACGCCTGATTCTATTCACTATACCTATAAGGATAAAGTGAGAAAAGAAAAATTAGACAGGAAAGACGCGTAACCTTAACTCGTGGTAAAAAGTTTATGATCCAAATGTACTTACTGAAACAGCATATGTGTCGTTTCCAAGCAAAAAGTCCCACTTTGCCGTTTGCCATAAAGATGCTTTGACTGGTTATTCGTATGAAGATACAAGAAAATCTCATCCTTATAGTAAGCGACAAAGTGGGGCCTTTGACTAGACTTAGACACATATACCTACACTACTAAGCTATTACGGTTGTTCTACTCGTACTGTTGGTCCTACTTCCATCTTAAATTCAGACGGACTGAGAGCGGCGTTGTGACAAAATGAATTGCGTACGCGATAACCCATGGGAAATCTAAACAAAACAAAATGCATTTGCTACTCAAGACAAATGGCAGTTTGTGGTTCTTATGACATAATAATAATAATAACTCGAGGCCTTATTTAAACTGACAAAATATCCTTAAACGATTATTTTTAAGTGTTTAAAAATTTTTATTTTTAAGATCTAAGTGAAAGGGAGACGGTAAGTATCTTCATTTAGGCTGAGAGACATATGTTTGTTTGTTCGGGTGTTTGTACGTACAAATGAACGTCCATCTCTAAAAAAACTTAATTACCTACTTGCCGTTTTCTGTAAAGTATTTGAGCTCCAGCGATGGTTCTTAGATAGGATTTCACTTACGGGATAATACTTATGGAAGCTCCGGCCCGGACACGGCCCGGTGTAACATGAGTCATCCTTTATCGTTCTGTCACCGTCGCGTCCGTGGCTGTCACAACACAAGCGTTTATGTGCAAGAGTGACGCATAGCAGACAGGCGATAAAAACGCGACCATTCTATCTGTTCGCTGGTATAATTTTATCGCGATCTTATTATTCGGGATGATTGATTGATTGATTGATTATACGAGTAGATTGCTTTAAAAGTGTCGTATTAGTTTGAAGCAATACTGTAAGCGTCCTGAATAAAGTTATTTTCTTTCTTCTTCCTTTCTAATTATGTAGGTATACTCGTATATGTTCGTTGAAAATAATATTTAGTACTTAAATATTTTAGGGTGAAGTAGGAGCACCGGGAACTACCGGGCCGGAAGGCCCAGCCGGAAAGATCGGGCCGCCAGGACCACAAGGGCCACGAGGAGAAAAGGGAAACACGGGGCCCAAGGGCCACATGGGCGACACCGGGCCAATGGGCTTAAAGGGCGATCAGGGCGACGTCGGGAAGAAAGGACCGCCCGGGCCAACTGGGCCTTTGGGACCTAAGGGAGACATGGTAATAATATAACACTATTATAAGAAAGATGATGATTTCTTCTTCGGTCTACATACGTAGCACTAGTAGAATAGATCAATTTTATCATATGAATTTATTTTTGCAGCCCACGTAAAATACCTAATCTACATTTATAACCGAATTAAAAAAAAGATAAGCTTATAAGTATACTTTACGAAAAATCTATTAAGTTGTAAAACATATACCTAACTATTTATTATTATTAGGGTCCCGAAGGACCGCAAGGAGCAAAAGGGGAACCAGGACCAGCGGGTCCTGTAGGTCCAGAAGGGCCTCTCGGTCCCAAAGGTTCGCCGGGCCCTGAAGGCAGGCCGGGCCAGCCCGGGCCGCCGGGGTCGCCAGGTCCGCCCGGCCCGCCGGCGCCCCCGCCCCAGCTGCCCGCCGAACTGTTCGTGTCGTCGCGACGAAGACGCAGCGTGGAGGATGATGAGTCGACCACAGATGCCGATATTGAAGATGGTAAGCTGATATTCGATATAAGTTTTAAAACCCTCAAAACTGAAAACATGCGATTATTTTGGGGCAGTGGAAATAGCTTCACCTGGAACCAATCGTAGGTAACCTAACTATCGAACAAACTGATTCCTGACCCACTGTGAAACCTATTCACATTTACTAAGTCATTGGCATTACATTGATTTAAAAAGTAAAATTATTATAACACTTATCTTCTGTGGTGTACGTAACGCAGCGAGTGCGATGGGCACCTTTGCGCCGGGGGTAGCGCGGGGAGGCCTCTTTCAGTAGTTTTTATATTCCTTGTTTGATTTTAGATATATTTAGGGTTGTTAGTTTTAATTTAGTATTATTCATAGATTTACTAGTTATTTATTTGTCTTATTAGTTATTTATTTATTAGTTCATAAGTTATTTATTTGTCTTATTCAATGAAATAAATTTCTTAATTAATTACGTGTTCTATTACAGAAGACATCGACTGGCCCAAAGAGATAATGAACGGCGTGCTGGCCGCCCGCACGGCGTTGGACGCGGCGCTGCGGCCGCGCGGCTCGCGTGGAAACCCTGCGCTCAGTTGCAGGGACTTGCGGGTCACACATCCTAACTCCACTGACGGTAAGGCGGTCTTCACTATAAGACATATCGCACGGCGCAGGACGCGACGCGGCGGCCCAGCGTCTCGCGTGGTAACCCCGCGCTCAGTTGCAGGGACTTGCAGGTCACACATCCTAACTCCACTGACGGTAAGGCGGTCTTCACTATAAGACATATCGCACGGCGCAGTACGCGACGCGGCGGTCCAGCGGCTCGCGTGATAACCCCGCGCTCAGTTGCAGGGACTTGCGGGTCACACATCCTAACTCCACTGACGGTAAGGCGGTCTTCACATAAGACATATCGCACGGCGCAGTACGCGACGCGGCGGCCCAGCGTCTCGCGTGGTAACCCCGCGCTCAGTTGCAGGGACTTGCGGGTCACACATCCTAACTCCACTGACGGTAAGGCGGTCTTCACTATAAGACATATCGCACGGCGCAGTACGCGACGCGGCGGCCCAGCGTCTCGCGTGGTAACCCCGCGCTCAGTTGCAGGGACTTGTGGGTCACACATCCTAACTCCACTGACGGTAAGGCGGTCTTCACTATAAGACATATCGCACGGCGCAGTACGCGACGCGGCGGCCCAGCGTCTCGCGTGGTAACCCCGCGCTCAGTTGCAGGGACTTGCGGGTCACACATCCTAACTCCACTGACGGTAAGGCGGTCTTCACTATAAGACATATCGCACGGCGCAGTACGCGACGCGGCGGTCCAGCGGCTCGCGTGGTAACCCCGCGCTCAGTTGCAGGGACTTGCGGGTCACACATCCTAACTCCACTGACGGTAAGGCGGTCTTCACATAAGACATATCGCGCGTCGCGTATAGCGCCGGCGGCCCAGCGGCTCGCGTGGTAACCCCGCGCTCAGTTGCAGGGACTTGCGGGTTGCGGGTCACACATCCTAACTCCACTGACGGTAAGGCGGTCTTCACATAAGACATATCGCACGGCGCTATACGCGACGCGGCGGCCCAACGGCTCGCGTGGTAACACCGAGATCAGCTGACTTGAGGGTCACACAATTCTTTTAACTCCTCTAACGATAAGGTGTTCTTCACGTTGGATGCAGATTCGCCCTTCGCTCCGTAGTGCAAGCATACATACTAATACATATATAGCGACTGTCTCGCTCACATTCCGGAGCGGCGTGCGGATAGAGAGGTAAATTAAATAGACTAACAAACGCAAACACAGTACTAAAATTGGTCATAGCCCAGTCTGCCCCGCGAACACTTCCCATCCAGCTCGTGGAAAGAGACGGCATCGGCAGCAAACATAGGTATACTTAAACCAAGTTTTGGCCTACCTACTCAAATTCATCTTAAGTTCAGTGTGGCCCTCGGGTCAAAAAGTTTGGAGACATCCCCTGTAGCATAGTCATCTAATCCACAGGATATTACTGGATCGACGCGCGCGGCGGCAGTCATCCGGTGCGCGTGTACTGCAGGGGTTTCTACACCTGCCTCTATCCCGACGCCAAGGAACCCGCCACGTACTATTATGCTTATGGATCTGCGCAAAAGTTTTCACAACTCGATCACGGGTACCGGGTAAGTTTACTGGTAACTTAACCCTGTCCTTAACACCACCCTTGGTTACCTACATATTAAAAACAGATTTAAAATGCCTATCAAACAGTCTATCTCACTCTAACATAAACAACGCAACGATATTTACATTTTTTCTATGGATGGGACGCGAAACGTTATCATTAAGTATAAGTATTCGATAAGTAGGTAAGTAAAGCAATAAAAGCTCCTATCTCGTGATCTTGATTTCTACGCGTAGGTATATATTTTTATACTACACCGTAAACAGGTAATTAAGTAGAAAAGTGTTTTTTTATTTAATTGAAAATTTAAATGTATTGGTAATCATTTGCAGATAACGTACGAGAGAGAGGGTACTGGCTCTATACAACTGAGATTCCTGAGACTTCTATCCAGCGGAGCCAGACAAAACTTTACATACACGTGCCTCAATACCAGAGTTGAACAAAGGTAATGTCTATTCATTTTAATAGGTTTGTGCTCACAGTTAAGTATGTCATATCATAACCAGCTATATCACACAAAGGTGTAGGTACCTCACAGTAATATATGCCATGACTATAACAGAAAGGTCTACACGAATCACCGACCCCACGTCCCCAACAGGTACAAAATGAGGATAAAAAACTATTTCTAGGTACCTATCCCCGTCAGTCACAGATAGAAATGATGCTTTCCCAACTGGACCCACCTCACCTCGGTTGCGGGGCGAGGACAGTGGGAATACAATACATGAATACCTACAAAGAAACTCACAATATCATCAGTTCCCTAAAATAAGTTTGTGGTTAAAAGGAGTTTAAATTGAATACGGTGACATATTTTATCCATGCAGTATATTATGTGTAAGTAGTAGGTACTAAAATATGTAAAAATCTTATATAATATTTTTGTATCTACAATATTTTTTCAGATCGGACATTCCCGCAGACTTGACACAAATTAACAATATTAAACTGATTGGTCAAAACTCATTTGAATTCAGAGAACCAATATTTCTAAAGGACGAGTGTAAGGTAATTCCTAGTTCTTTAACTAAATAAGAAAACACCAAACCATGTGCATGGCCCGACATGCACATGGCCGGTATCCACCAAAAAAGGGAAATGAGCGGAAACGGAGGCAACAGACTGAGCGGACCGGAGTCAAGTGGTACCGCACTTCCACCAAGCAAGAGTTTCAGCTTTTACCGTTCACTGGCAGCGGACTTCGCGGAGCGAGCGAGGTGGGAAATGATAGCATACGACGCCATGAGACAGCGGACTTTTTAACTCGTTTAGTTCGCGTCACTCGCTGTTACGAGTATATAATGGAAGCACTTGTATTCACCATTGCGAATTAAGCGGACTCCGAACGAACGCCACTAACGGAGCCCGTTCCGCTTGTAGTGGAAGGTGGGCGCCGTTATACCCGCTTCCCTCTGCGGGTACCATACGTACCTATTAGATACGATATCAAACCATACTTAGTCATTTTAATAAAAAGAAAAGTTTTTTGGAAAAATAGTTAGTTATTTTACAAGGGGCCAAAGTTGTTGTTTAACCGCTCGTGCTAATATTGATACCCCTTTAGTTAAACTGTCAATCAGTGGCGGATTTGCCCTAAGGCCCAGTAGGCCCCGGCCTACAGCGGCAGTCTAGTTATAAGGCGGCAGTCTATATATGGGTGCTGAGAAAGGGGCGGCTAGTAGTTACCACAGGGCCTGGGGCCTAGGGCGGCCAACACTGCAAATCCGCCACTGCTGTCAATTGTAGGTTACAAGGCAGGGGTTCGAAATAGCCTCCCGAGACGCCACCTACAGAATAAGTTGCATAAAGTAATGTTTTATTTTGCAGACTGGCAAGGGCGAAGTAGTATTAGAAATCAAGACTTCTCGGATGGACCGGCTGCCCATAACGGATTTCCTACCGCGAATGTTCACGGACGCCGAACACGACTTCTCGTTCGTCCCGGGGCCGGTGTGCTTCAAGTAGCGAGGACAGCTAATACTATGTACTTAAGAACCTTTGTAAATATTGTAAATAAATTATTGTGACGACTGATTTCCTTGTCTATCATATCAGTGCCTTGTTCCCTATATAGTGTACCCTGTGTAGTGTAGTGGTAGTGTACCTAACCGTACATTGGTGTCAAATCGCGTTGAGCGCAACCAATGCGAGTCAGTCGTGCAGTCTAACGCAATAAACCTTAATTCCAATCACAATTCGTATTTCCTGGCATACCTTGCCTGGCTTGCATTACCTGACCTGGCATGGTCATATGCATATCTTGCAGAAAAGTATAAATAGTATAATTGACCGAAGCGTAGCGAAGGTCTACGTTTTGACTCGGGCATTTTGCTTTTGTATGTCCGGATGTTCTCCTCTACGGGTCACAATTCTCAACCTATTCTCGTGAAATTTTGTGACCAGATTCTATGATTAAATATATTTTTTTTGTCAATCCAGTTTTTGGAAATTTTAAAAAATGGAGTCGTGATACTTCGCGCCTAAACAAATAGTCGTATCGATATCATAAGAGCTTTTTCTTTTTGAGACATGTTTACAGAGTTAATAGCAAAAAATGCAGAAAAGATTATCGCTGGATTATGCGGTATTTAGATATTTAGTTTTTTCTCGAGAATAAGAAGCCGAATTTCGTCAGCTAAGCTAAGAACTATCATGGCGCATTTTGCAAACGTTCGCTTTTTTTGTTTGCACACGGAAGGTCATGGTTCGATCCCCAGTAATTATATGCTGGGATATAACTTTTTGTATTTTTTACACATAAATTTAATGTTTTTTTTTAATTTTATTTTATTTTTTTATTTCATTAATAAAAAATATTTATATTTTATATATATTTTATTGAATAAATTAAAAATTTCTTCCGACGTACGCGTTCCAAAGCCGGGCGCCCCCATACCAATAGAATCGGGCGCAGCCCGACGTACTTGGCGCGCTGCACGCGGTCCAAAGCCAGGCGCCTTCGGCGCCCTTATACTAAAACCGTACGCCCGACGTACGCGTTCCAAAGCCAGGCGCCCCCATACTAAAACGTCGGGCGTATCCCGACGTACGTGGCGCGCTGCACGTGGTCTAAGGCCGGGCGCCTTTGGCGTCCACATATTAAAACCGTCGGGCGTAGCCCGACGTTCGCGTTCCAAAGCTTTCGACGCCCTCATACTAAAAGAGTCGACGTACGTTGCACGCGGTCCAAAGCCGGGCGCCTTCGGCGCCCTCATACTAATATAGTCGGGCGTAGCCCGACGTACGAGGCGCGCTGTACGCGTTCCAAAGCCGGGCGCCTTGGCGCCCTCATACTTCAAAAGTCGGGCGTCTTAGAGCACCGCATAAATATATCGAGCTACGCGCACGCGTTCGTTCGTTGCACGCCGTCCAAAGCCGGGCGCCGAAGGCGCCCCCATGGCAAAGGAGTCGGGCGTAGCCCGATATATGCGGCTTTTTACATGTAAAGAAAATTAAACCGACTTCAAAAAGGATTAAATAAAATATTATCCATTTTTATGTCTATGCGTTACCAACTGATATGTTTGAAGTCGGTGCCAAGCCAAACTTTGAAGCATACCATGACTTTGGTGCGATTCGATAAGGATTTACCTACGTTGGATTGCCTTACACGACGACAATGAACGTACTTTCTGTAGGTACAGTCGACGTTAAAAATATGTTTACACTTTTCGCCTTATTACAAAGGAGTAAGGTGCAAAAGTGTAAACATATCATTTGACGTCGACTGGACCTAAGAACACACGATCAAACCTCCTTGGCGCAGTCCGTACCATATTTGTCGGCACATTAGTGTAAAAATAAATGCATTTTTTGCCGTCGTATTTTTTAAAGAGCATTTCTTACTAATGCTCGAACAGTCTATAGCACGCAAGTGTGGGATTGGGACTGAATTATTTTCCGTCCATTATCCAGAGGACTACATTTCAAAATATAAAACAATTCAAGGAATTTACCTTCTTGCCAAATTTCACCTAAAGCGGTTCAGTTGTTTAGCCATGAAAAGGCGACAAAGAGGCAGACAGAATTCTTTACACATTTATAATAGTTATTAGTACAGTTCTAATGGGATTTATAGCCATAAAGCTGATTATTTTTGACTGGTATTGTTACTACTTGGCTTGGCACCGACTTCAAACATATCAGTTGGTAACGCATAGACATAAAAAAGGATAATATTTTATTTAATCCTTTTTGAAGTCGGTTTAATTTTTTTTGTAAAAAGTTTTTATTTTACCATTTTTAGTTTTAACGCATTGTTAAGAGCGCGACGCATGAATGAAAAACAAGATCATGTTTAACACTAAATTCGTGTACCTATTACTTTAGTAAATATGTAATCAGGAATTTTGTCGAGTCCGTCTGGAAAATTATAATTCCTGTCAACTAAATCCATCCGCCCGCCCCGCCACTGACCCAATCCCTCAGCCCCCCGATCACTCAACCTCACAGCACATCAACCCCTGATCCAGGAACCCCTCGATTCTGAACCAGCAACCCTTCAACCGCCATTCCCGGACCCCTTAATTCCTGACCCCTTAACTCCTAACTAGGGCATGCAGTGCCGGTCCCGGTACCAAGAATTTCATTTCCCGGTTCTGGGCATGGCCGGAATCGGGATTCCCGGTTCTTCCCGGTTCTCAAGGCATCTTTTGATTACTTTAAAGAAATTGTTTGTGTTAGCGTACAATCTTTATGAATGACTTATTTTCATATAAATAATTGCATAAGAATTAATAAATGACTTATTTTATTATAAACAAACACTTAGTTGGCGTTCCAACCTATTTTATACAATGAACCGGCACACATTGCCTCCGCCTGGGTGGAGCCACACGGCCGTAGCGTAGTCAATGCACTCATCACTATATGACGGCACGGCCTGCCTGCACGAATGCCTACTTTACTAGGTTAGTTTGTCGGGTTATTTGGGTTTTTTAGCCCCCGTTTCATAGCACCATTATTAAATGTTATATTATGTCCGGAGCTAAAGTACTAAAACATTACTACTATTGAAATGGGAATAAATAGTCATATGATGAGAACCGGGAAGTACCGGTACCGGGTCTTCAGTACCGGTTCTTTTGACACTATAAAATTCCCGGGAATTCCCGGGAATATGAGAACCGGGAATTCCCGGGAGCATGCCCTACTCCTAACCCTAACCCCCGATCAGTAGCCTTACCAGCTTACCACGAGTTTGACATTGATATATTCGCTAGCATGTGTGTAACTTACTTCCTATGCATTTCGCTCGTACTAACCTTAGTGTGAGCGAGATGCATAAAAAGTTACATTTAGATGCATAAGGACGTTAGCGAATATGTCAATGTCAAACTCGTGGTAAGGCTACAGTTGCAGTACATCAAATTGGTGGGTTTCGGAAGCAATTGCTCGAGTTACTTTAGAAAACCCCGAAATCACTTAACACGTGCCTTTAAAAATTGAGGAGTTCCCTCAATTCCTCATGGATTCCATCATCAGACCAGAACCAAAAATAATACGGAAACATCTTGGAGGTAGCTTCTTCCAAACAAAAAAAGAATTACTCAAATCGGATCACAGGTGCCGGAGTAATTGCTGAACATACTTACATTTAAAGAAATCATCATCATTATCATCAAAATAATCATCATCATCAGGTCTACTTCATCAAATTGGTGGTTTTCGGGAGAAAATGCTCGAGTTGCTTAAGAAAACGCCCAAAACACCATGCATGTGCCTTTAAAAACTGAGGAGTTCCCTCAATTCCTCATGGATCCCATCATCAGAACAGAACCAAATTAAAATGGGATCAACTCGGAGGTAGCTCCTTTCAAACAAAAAAAGAATTACTCAAATCGGACTACGGATGTCGGAGTAATCGGTGAACGTACATAGAAAAAAAAAATAAGAATATAGCCACAACCGAATACAGAACCTCCTCCTTCTATGAAATTGAAGTCGATTAAAAAACTAAAACCCTACTAATGCCAATCGCGCTCTCTGCAAAAGTATGAAACAAGATAAAATTCTTATCTGAAAATATAAAACAGGAAATAATATAAATGTTATCAATTTTTAATTTAAAAAATACAACGTAATATTTACTAATTTTTGTATACCTATATTTACAGAGATTCAGAGGATAGCCATGGTCGTATGCCACTTTACCTTAAAGTTTATAATGGTGGCATACGACCACGGCTATCCTCTGAATCTCTGTAAAATATATAAAAAATTGCCTACTCCAGAGCCCACAGTCGCTGTGACCGAAATCGGTCAGGAGAGCATCATCTCGTTAGGTATATGGCTCGAAAAGGAACTTTAATTTAGGAACCATTACTCCTTACGATATTCATTTAAATTGTATGGTGTAAGTGACCATTGTAATCTGTATGAAATGCTCTTAATATAACTAACGTATTTAATTTGATAATTATTAATACTGTTATCCGTGTAAATAGCTTTGCAAATACCACATATTATGAAATCTTTATGTAGAAGATAAGAATGGGTAGGTTAGTAAGTTATCCTTAAAAGATAGACCATCGTGGACTTTTTTGTAGACCAATGAAAGCCCGATATGCTCGCGAGGTCTACAACAGCTCACAGAGCCACTAGTTAATATAATTTTTGGTTTGCATATACTCGTACCAATCTACGAAAACAAGGAGAGCTGATTAACGTTATTCCATCCCTTGTTAAATGATGATTCTTAGGCCTGAACTTAGATTTGTAACTATTGCCTACATTTGAACAATAATGTTTATAAATAAAATTTTCTTTGCTGGATTTATCCGATAGTCACAATTCTCTAGTTTCAGAGACAAGCCTGGCGATATAAAGTTTAAAGAAAAAATTTAATAAAATGAAGACGGCAATATATTTGCCACTATCCGTTAAGTGTCTGGTGTTTTGGAAAGGGTAGGTTAGGCTACTATTGTTATTGATTTATATATGGAGCAATTGCTTAATTCAATAAGTATCCCATATAACCATTCCAGTCGCAGAATCACAAAGTGGTAACTAAATGTCAGATGTGTCGTAACAGAGTCCACACAATGTGTCTAGAATTGTTTCGAAACAAAGTGTCGTCGCCGTGTCTACACTTTTCCGTAACAAGGTGTCGACACATTTGTGTGCACTTTGCGTGCGGTTTGCGACTAAATCTGACAGCAAATTTGTGACAGCAAATGTCAATATAAAATACCTCTTGAAAACCAAGGTTTGTCAAACTACTATTAGTGTCTCGTGTGCTCGTAATTCTAGTAAGTCATCATGGGCAATGCAAATGATAATAATCGACCGAAACCATATAAACACCCAACACCCGTCAACCTTTTACAGAAAAGTTTTTAAAGAAATTCAATAAGCTACTTAGGTCAGGCAACGAATGCTCCAAAAGTTGTAGAGGGAAATGCTCGGAACACAATTTTTGACTCCGTAACTCGGTTTGACAAGTTAGGAGGTGAGGGGGGGAGAGAGGGGGCTTTGAAGGTCCCATTTTCCCGTTTTTCGATTATATCTCGGAAACTATGCATCTCAGCGACATGGCCACTTATACAAAATGAAAGTTTATTTAATTTGTTACAAGTTTATTCAGTCAATTTTTTCGATATGTTGAATAGTTTTTGAGATATCCGCTCTTGAAAGTTTATTTAGGGCTCTCAATTTTATCTTGATATATCTATATCAGTGAAGGTGCTAGGCCGTGTTTGGTATCGTTTTCGTATAAATCTGGGGTGCTGAATCCATTTAAGATATCACATTGACACCATTTCACAAAATAAAAATAAATCTTTTTAGGGTTCCGTACCTCAAAAGGAAAAAACGGAACCCTTATAGGATCACTCGTGCGTCTGTTTGTATGTCCGTCTGAATACACAAAATAGTTCTTTACATATAGATGACAGGAAAACCTATTAGAAATGTGCAGTCAAGCGCGAGTCGGACTTAATGTACGGAACCCTTAATACGCGAGTCCGACTCGCACTTGGCCGGTTTTTTTGAAACTCTTCTTGACGCTTAACCGCTGAACCGATTTCGTTGAAATTTGGTATAGAAATAGTTTGCGTCCCGGAACAGGACATAGGATAGATCTTATAACCAAAATCATCTTTTGAAGGTGTGAAAAGTGGCGTGGAAATTTGTACGGGAAATCAATAACCGCTGAACCGATTTATATGAAATTTGGGATGGTCTATCTTTGATTTAGTTAAAAATGATGAAAAAACATGACTTCAAACCTAAACTTAAACAGTATTCTTCAAGAAGTCAATTCTGAATTCCCCCCTACACCTCATTTCACACCTTTAAAGGATGATTTTTGAGATAACTTATTATATCCTGTCTCGGGACTCAAAATATATGTGTACCAAATTTAAATTAAAACTGTACAGCAGTTTAAGCGTGAAGAGGAGTTTAAAAGAAAGTATTTTAATAAGTTTATATGTTTTTACTTCGGAATGGTGTCAATGTGATACCTTAACTAAATTTGGTACTGCGAATTTATACGAAAACGATACCAAACATGGCCTCGTAGCTTTACTGTTGTAGAAGTCAAAATAAAATTGAGAGCCCTAAATTCTTATTACTTGGCCAAACTTGTGTAGAAGAAAAAGGTAAAATAAAAGTCTTCGGCAGGAATATAAGACACAAATATATTTTTTTTTGCGTTACTATTTCATTCATCAAATATAAACATACCTTGATTATACTATTCTAGTGAGATCCTCATAGATAAACAAAAACATTTACTTAAAAAATTACAAGGTCGAAATGTCACGGAACTTGTGAGAGTAATATGTGAAAAATATAAACTTTTATGACAAAAAAAATCTGGACACAATTTAAGAATCACTCAATTGCGTCGAGGAATCATCTGTATTTTTGCTTGTTTCATTACCTCCTCGCTTCTTTTTTGTCCTTTGTATTCTGTAGCAATTTGTTAGATCTGAAAATAAAGATAACTTGCGTCGTCACGGATGTCGATTTATAGGTTTTAGGGAGTGCAGAATTCGAAAACGATGATCATTTTATAATCCAAGATGGCGGCTACGTATTTTGTCATAAAAGTGGAATCCAAAATAGTCATCATTTTCGAAATCTGCGCCCCCTAAAACCTATAAAACGACATCCATGACGACTTTTATGACATAGTGCATGGCCGCCATCTTGGAATCCAAAATAGTCATCATTTTCGAAATCTGCGCCCCCTAAAACCTATAAAACGATATCCATGACGACTTTTATGACATAGTGCATTGCCGCCATTTTTAAATTGAAAATGTTATCATTTTCGAAATCTGCGCCCCCCAAAACCTATAAAACGACACCCATGACGACTTTTATGACATAGTGCATGGCCGCCATTTTGGATTCCAAAATGGTCATCATTTTCGAAAGCGGGGCCCCCTAAAACCTATAAAACGACATACATGACGACTTTTATGACATAGTGCATGGCCGCCATCTTGGAATCCAAAATGGTCATCATTTTCGAAATCTGCGCCCTCTAAAACCTATAAAACGACACCCATGACGACTTTTATGACATAGTGCATGGCCGCCGTTTTGGAATCCAAAATGGTTATCATTTTCTAAATCTGCGCCCCCCAAAACCTATAAAACGACACCCATGACGACTTTTATGACATAGTGCATGGCCGCCATTTTGGAATCCAAAATGGTTATCATTTTCTAAATCTGCGCCCCCCAAAACCTATAAAACGACACCCATGACGACTTTTATGACATAGTGCATGGCCGCCATTTTGGATTCCAAAATGGTCATCATTTTCGAAAGCGGGGCCCCCTAAAACCTATAAAACGACATACATGACGACTTTTATGACATAGTGCATGGCCGCCATCTTGGAATCCAAAATGGACATCATTTTCGAAATCTGCGCCCTCTAAAACCTATAAAACGACACCCATGACGACTTTTATGACATAGTGCATGGCCGCCATTTTGGAATCCAAAATGGTTATCATTTTCTAAATCTGCGCCCCCCAAAACCTATAAAACGACACCCATGACGACTTTTATGACATAGTGCATGGCCGCCATTTTGGAATCCAAAATGGTTATCATTTTCTAAATCTGCGCCCCCCAAAACCTATAAAACGACACCCATGACGACTTTTATGACATAGTGCATGGCCGCCATTTTGGATTCCAAAATGGTCATCATTTTCAAAATTGGGGCCCCCTAAAACGTATAAAACGACATCCATGACGACTTTTATGACACAGTGCATGGCCGCCATTTCGGATTCCAAAATGATCATTATTTTCGAAATCGGCACTCCCTAAAACCTATATATCGACACCCATCTCGACTTTTATGACAAAGTGTTTTGCTACCATCTGCATGCAAGACATTTCTATTATTTTTACGTACAAAAATGGCCCCCTGTCAACTTTCAATCGAGATTTAATCGATAATTTATTCGATTAATATTCAGATTAATTCAATTTCAATCTATGTTAGGTCGACTAAACTAATCGCGATTAAAATTTGAGAATTAACTTTTTTTATTCCATTAATTAGTCGAATAAACAGTTAATCGATTAATGCCCATCTCTGACCACGGCATTTTTACACTTTGAGAATATCTGAAAACAAATCAACACAAGGAGCCATTTTGCAAATCCAGTAACTTTGTTATTACTTTTGACAGCGCGTGTCATGTGTCAACACAGAGTCGACACAAAGTCGAAACATTGCAACTACTTTGTGACTGCAATATTTCTCAGCCTTAAACCATATTTATACATCATAATTAACAAGTTTGGTAGTATGTAAAGCGTTATTTCTGTTATTTAAGTATAGTATACGCATCGAAGTACTAAAAATGCTTCAAATAATATAGTTATAAACACAGGCACTGAGAAGTAAACAATTTCATTTCCGGCTAAACTACAACAATGTGGTGGCGCGTTGATTATATTACACTTAGTTTATCAAATCACTCGAGCAGTTTAATTCCCCATAATAATTTAAGTCATATTGTAATATAAATGCAAACAATATATAATTACGTCTTGTAATCCGTTTAAGAGATGGCGTATTAATGTCACTTATTTTTATTTAAGTATTTTTCCATCTGACAGTTTCCATTTGACAGGAACAAAATGAACGAATGA
This sequence comes from Cydia splendana, assembly GCF_910591565.1. Classification (NCBI taxonomy): domain Eukaryota; kingdom Metazoa; phylum Arthropoda; class Insecta; order Lepidoptera; family Tortricidae; genus Cydia; species Cydia splendana. Next base: position 9,084,698 of record NC_085987.1, on the reverse strand, counting down.
TTTTGGCATAAAGTAGTCGCAAACCCGAAACAATGTGTGCACACGGCGACCACACTTTATGTCACTTTGTGTCATGTGTCGACCCTTCCCCATTTCTGGTAACTGTGTCGACACGGCGACGACTCTGCGACTGGAATTGTGACCGAAACAGACGGTGTCGACACAAGATGTGTCAACACCGCGTCGTAACGGCGACTGGAAATGGTTGTATGGGTAGGTACTTCAAATTATTACATGCTAGCAACCTATCCACAGTTTTGCTGGGATTACAATTTAATACCTACTTGGAAATAATATATATTATTTTTTATTGTTTTGTAAGTGTTTTTTTATTTTACTTTTATATTCATATTACTAGCAAAAAGCAGAGCTTTGTAAGGGCTCGCGGAGTTTTTCTACCTAAACGTACCGGACCGCGACTTTGATCCAGTCCGAGGCTTGTCTTGTTCCATGTTCAATCGAATGGGTACGTAATAAGTCCGTTAAGGACGCAGCTATAAGTGAGAGCAAGAAAGAAATATACCTACTAATTGAACCCCGGTCGCTGTCCGGTACGCCTGTCTGTTACAGCTTTTACTTTGTCCATTAAAAACGTGTCCAAACGACAAAATCAAATTGCCAATATCATCCACACGTAGTTTACAATTTCATAAGCGCTTATTACATCCTACACGGTCGCCCAGTACTTTTTGTGAGAAAGCCAACTGGCTTTCCTACATAATGTTGGGTCAGCGAGTCAATGTCCTTGAATTTATTTATGCGTCCACACCACACAATTGAGCGTAAAACTATCCCGTCTGGACACCTACTGGCGGTAATCATGCTGCTCCGCATATAAACTTACGTATATATTGCTCTCTTAAGTAAAACTTAAAACAGCGTGTGCCTAAGTTGCAACAAACGTGAGTTCCACTAAATACTGCCAGGGTTCAGCTACAGCTCTATCGTGAGTATCTCCTAAGTGCTCAAAAAGACGAGTCGGATGACCAAAACAGCGTGTGCCTATATTGTATAAAACCCGAGCTCCACTAGGTACTGCCAGAGTTCAGCATCAGCTACCTTGGGTACTACTCTACCAAGTGATCATCATGAGTCGGATGTCCAAAACAGCGTGTATCTATGTTGCACCAAACCCGAGCTCCTCTAGGTACTGCCAGGGTTCAGCATCAGCTCTATCTTGGGTAGTACTCTCCTAAGTGCTCATCAAGACGAGTGAGATGACCAAAACATCGTGTGTCTATATTGCAACTGCTGACTTCCGCTAGGTACTGCCAGGGTTCTGGGTCATTTTGTTGAACTGCACGCCGACGTTGCAATTGGCGTGCAGCTTCCATACAAGTTGCAGTCGGGTTGTAGTCCGTACGTATCGGCCCTAAATCACTGAAGTTTGTACAAACTTCAGTGATTTAGGGCTGATACAGACGGCCTAATATGCTTATCTTTATTTATAATTTTGGCAGTTTCAGGCAATAGTAACACTAAAACTGTTTCTCGAACTGAAAATACCCCATTTAAGTTTGCTAACACAACATGACTGATCAGTTCATCGACGTCACAGAACAGAACATACGAGTAAATTGACCTCCGCAGTGAATATACAGCAAGATTGAATGTTCCAGTATTCACAGAATCTTAATTGCTAAATTGGGAATCAAACCGACCGAAGCGAGATGGGTCAGAATCCAAAATGTTAACCCTTTTTAGGGTTCCGTACCTCAAAAGGAAAAAACGGAACCCTTATAGGATCACTCGTGCGTCTGTCTGTCCGTCCGTCTGTCACAGCCTATTTGCTCCGAAACTACTGGACCAATTAAGTTGAAATTTGGTACACATATGTAAGTCTTGTGACCCAAAGACGAACATGTAACGTCAACAAATGAATTTTAAACATAGGGACTACTTTTGGGGGGTAAATGAGAAAATTAAAATACATTTTTTTGCAAACTATATCGTGTTACATATCAAAGGGCTCATTGTGAGAATGTTAAATATATTATAAATTTAGGATAAAAAGTTTAGAAGTTATTCAAGAAAATAGATAAAAAATGACCATTCCCCCCTATATCGCCGAAACTACAGGGTCTAAAATTTTGAAAAAGAATACACAAAATAGTTCTTTACCTAAAGATGACAGGAAAACCTATTAAAAATCTAGAGTCAAGCGTGAATCGGATTTAAGAACAAAAATGCGATTAGGCTTTTTTAGGGACACAGCCGCAATGGCCCACGTGAAACGTGGTGTAGACAGCTATTGCGAAGGCACTAGGCCGATAGCCGCATAAGAACGAAGCCCCGAAGCGTCCCGATGAGGCGTGCCTTTATGATCAAGCGTGAGTCGGACTGAAGACAAAAAATGCGACTAGGCTGTATCTGGGAGCCGTAATGGTACTTGTACTACTGATTGATTAGGTTACTATTGTTACGTGTTTAAAAAAGCACTATAGGTATTACCTCTCTTCGGCCTTCGCTTTTAAAACACTTGCGGAAGTTGTGGGAAGCGCGAACCCGTCGGACGCTCCGAGCTTTCAGCTCTACGCGGAGCTCGGCCTTCAGTCTTCGCATTTGGACAGTTGTAGGTACTATTGTTCGGGATGTAATCTTCCTATCCAAGCTACTTTGCATAGTTGCAGAGATTTAAGCCACCGCTCCGTAACACTTCATGTTACATCTGGTTTTTGATCTGACCAATTCGGGTTTTTCAAGACGTTTAACTCACGTCGTTTCACGTACAAAAAAAAATTGTATGATGTACGGAACCCTTAAAACGCGAGTCCGACTCGCACTTGACCAGTTTTTTGTATTCATCTTTGTTAGTACATAGTACGTTAGCACGAATTTTAATTCATAATTTTTCTAACAGATGGCGCTAGTAGTAATACAAAGTGTTATTCCTTTATTTTATTTTTGTAGGTTCATAAAATGATATTTTTATGTTTGATAACACATCTAGACATGAATTTAAATTACTATGTTAAATTTCAAACCTATAAGTGCGATAGTTTTTCCGTAAAGTGTACCACAAGAATAATGCATAGTTTGTCGAATAGTGATAGGGCTCGCTTCGCTCGCCCTAATAAATCACCTAGCCTAAGAATTTAAATAAATAAAGAAAATTAATATATATTAAGAATATTATAAATAGGATAAACAAATCTTTTTAAGTTAAATAAAGGTTGTAATTATTTCTTATAATTCTATTGGTTTTTAATTTAATAATTTTAAATTTAGATACTTCATGCCACCCGTAGTTCCCCCGGCAAACTGACATGACGGTCTTGTCACTTACTGCCCTTGGCTGATAGCGGCAAACATATTGCCGTCTTATAATTTGGAAACCTCGAAATAATATATATATTCCTCTTTCTCAAAAATCATAAAAAAAATAATTCATGCTGTGCGTATCGTTAAAGTTCTCGATTCATTGCTATAAAAAAAATAATGGTCAAAGGGTTAAGAACCAACAGAATCACTTCATTTGTTTTCCTTGCTCAGAGTGATTGTTCTATTGGTTTGTGAGTGATTCGATTGGTTTTTAAAAACACATCCCTCGATACTCACGATAGTCATAATCCTCGTTCATCTCTGGTGGAAACGCAGCCTTAGGGTGGTAGTTTTCGCAAAAACTAAAATGTAAAAATAATTAATGTCATCGTGACGATTCCCGCGGCGTTGTAATGGAATGGGGGCTGGCTGTCAGTATATTACATAATATATTTTCCGGATATAACGATGAATTACCGGGAGAGTAAGAAAATATGAAAGTCGCATAGCAAATCAATTTATTTCTTACACGTAAAATTATCATGGATAAACGAATATTAGATTGGTATCCTACTGTATTTAGCATAATAATGTATTAGGTATTTTACAATTTAAAAAATCAGTACATCACTAAATCGATGACAGCGTATAGGGCTTACAATCAAAACCTACTAATACTATTACGATTACTAATAAGTAACAATCCATAATAAATTGTTATTGACCTAGTTTTTACATAGGTACTTGTTGAAACAGTATGTAAGCTAAGCCAAATGTACAATGAAATCTGGGCAAAATATGTATTAAGGTGGGATTCCACCAGTGTGGTGTGCGGCATAAGCATTTTTATAAGTAAGTACTTAGGTACTGAATTATGCTTGTGCCGCACACTGATGGGATCCCGCCTTAACTGCCTAAGGCTCTATTTCCATGTAGGGTCGAGCCAAGCGAGCTGCATACGTGAGTCGGTTTGATCGAACGTTCTATAGTTCGTTTTTTAGGGTTCCGTACCCAAAGGGTAAAACGGGACCCTATTACTAAGACTCTGCTGTCCGTCCGTCCGTCCGTACGTCTGTCACCAGGCTGTATATATCTCGTGATCTGTGATAGCTAGACAGCTGAAATTTTCGCATATGATGTATTTCTGTTGCCGCTATAACAACAAATACTAAAAACAGAATAAAATAAAGATTTAAGTGGGGCTCCCATACAACAAACGTGATTTTTGATCGAAGTTAAGCAACGTCGGGCGGGGTCAGTACTTGGATGGGTGGCCGTTTTTATAAATAATGGTACGGAACCCTTCGTGTACGAGTCTGACTCGCACTTGGCCGGTTTTTAGCATTAGAAAGAAGGTAAGCGATCTTGACATGTCTTTTATTTGAAAAACGCTTTTTAAAAATCAGTAACTATTACTTATGAAAGCAGAAGAATATAAATGATCGTATTAGATTCATAATTGTTACATATATTCCGTGACTTATTTTTAAAACGTGTTTCTCAATTAAAAGACATCAAGATTGTTTACCTTTTTTCTAATGCTAAAAAAAACGAACTATATTTCACAAACATCTTTACAAGCCAACGTTATTATTAATTTATTGAAGGTAGTGCCTCACGGGCCTTTGCCAGAACACAGTGAGCGTAGATTACAAGAAAAACACAAATCACATTACAAAGTATTAATGCATGATGTACGGTAATTAGCCAGAGTCATCCATATTCAGTCAACCGTCGAGGCCTTCACGATTAAGGAATGCAAATCGGTTATTTTTTGTATGGAAATAACCGCGGTTTCGGTTAAAAACCGATTATTTCCATACAAAAAATAACCGATTTGCATTCCCTATTCACGATGCACTGGAGGATAGCTGGAGCAGCAGTACAAAGCATAATAGCGGCCGAGACCACGAACCGCCAAATGATATCCAAAGAATTGGTTATTCGCATTTCCAGAAGAATTCTTCATTAACTGCACCCATTGCGTTTGCCATTCACTGCATAATATCCTATCAAAATTATACATTAAACAGCACAATACAAAAAATAAATAAAAAATGTCTGGAGCACGATCCGCCATGTTCTGTGGATCATTTGATGGTCCAAGCATTGTCAAAGCCAACGATCCAAAGATAAAGAAAAGTCTGCAACGATTTTGATAGCACACGCATTGCAAATGTTATTTTAAACGTCATACTTCTATGAAATTATGACGTATAAATAATACTTGCACTGCGTGTGCTATTAAAATCGCTGCAGGCTTATCTTGATCTAACTCTATATTTACATGCATCTGACAATGACACTGACAATAAGGTCGTGTTTGTAAATATATTTATGGAACGTTGGATTACAAAGATGTTCGCGATTTCGATCGGACGTGGAAATGCGACCTAAGGTACGAATTTACATTGATCTACTTGGCGAAATACGTTCAGTCCGATTTATGGTATATCTCAATCGAATTTAGATTAAGTAGCGAATTTAACAGTAACTGTAAAAGTCTATCTTACTACAGGTAGGTACAGTCAACTGCAATAATGTTACACAACGAAGGCCGCAAAATATCTGACACGATCTTATTTGTAGAGTCATAAGAGCGTGTCTTACTCTTTAGCCGCCCATCCAAACTTGCCAATAAAAATGCAATTTTAAATTGTCAAAACAAAGATTAAAATTAGAATGGAACAGGAGACCTTTTTATAGGTCTCTGGTCTCTAGGCGGCTAGAGGATATATATTTGCGGCCTTCGAAGACTAACATGTTGCAGGTGACTGTACTAATTCAAAAACTCATGAGGTTAGATTTTGTACCATGAAAACTATAAAATGCATGTCATCACACCCCATTCACGTGCCACTTCTCGTCTGCCGACGCTAGTTCAATTAGTAGACTCAAACATTGCTTTCTATTTGAAAACTAGGGAATATGGAATTTCCCAACAATTCAATTGCTAGGTGGACTGACTTTGCCTTCATAATGAAAAAAAAAATGGTTCTTTGAAAAAAACATGGAAAACTTCTTCATAAGACCTTAGTTTGTAATTATCATGACCATGACATCATAATTTGATCACATCGGGCGAACGGATATCAAAATATGTAGGTACTACAAATCGGCCTAACGTCTTGTCTTAACTTGGATACATCAACCATGAAGACTATTATGTGATACAAAGTACATATAAAATAAGTAGCTAGTCATTTTGAGAAATTGTCTAGTAGGTACATATTTTTCAAACGGCATGGGTACTGTGACACGTCATTTCAATACAATTTATAACCTTAAAACACAAATACTTGCATAATTATATTGAGATGACCTGTCACCATACTCATCATGCTGTTTGAGAAATACTATAACTTGGCTATGGTTCATAAATGTTTATGATTAGATTAGTTGATTACACATGACCACACAACATCATTTGTTATAATATATCTACCTAAACGCTATCAATCAATATTAGTGACATGAAATATATCCACAAACCAGGCTATACAGACATTTTTAGCCATCGACTATACACCAATAGGAGCAATCTTCAAGTCATCAGGTCATCACACTCCAGGTATTACCCCGTCCACGAAACGTATAAAAATATTTCATAAAGATTGTAATTTCACTCCAAAGGCACCTCCTAGAAATTTTCGTTTTACGGACATTCATTTTATTATTGCCGTTTTCGCCACCCCTAAACAGCACATAGTCATTAAAACAATTATGTTCCTAGTTGAAATGATTAATTTTTCACACACCCCTTTTGATTCTTTGCAGCTAATACTTAGTTCCGTAACATATCCGTTGCTTATCTATGATATTCCATCGGTTCTTAAAGGTTAAGGAACTTGTAGTTATAAGCCTACTTTCTGGTTTGTATCAAAAGTTGCTGCACGAGCCAATATATACAGGACATCCCATCGCTATGCGACATGATAGCAAAATACCTCATTCGCATATATTATAATACTTTAGAGAGAATATTTTGCGTTATTTAAAACCTTTTACTTTTGAAAGTATATGAATATAAAAAAATGTATTGTCACATTTGGGAACCGAACTGACTGATGAGAATTTTGGAATAATGTCTTAGAAATAACATAGCATTTCAAAGTAACGTACCTACTACTGTAAATATGATACGAGCCTAAAATTAATATGTTCATACAGTATATACCGTACCTAATTAGGTACCGTACCGTACCGGTATATAATTATATAGGTAATAATTTGAGCTCATAAATCACAGGAAAATCATATTTAAATTTATCATTTAAAGTATTTTTAATATTTCTATGGCCATACATTTTTAGCGAGAGTTATATTCAGAATTAGAGAGAATAAAATAAGAGTAGGTAAATCATGAAAATATTAGATCTATACAATAACGCGGTAATCTCATATATATATATATATTTATATAAATACACATCCACAAACCTCGGATTACTCTTACTAATTATAAATACAGTGTAGATTTAAATAGAAGTGATTGTTTAAGGCGAGTCTGTTGATTCAAAAATTTCAAAATTAATATTATTAACACCTGTTATACAAGTCTAAAATTGTTCTGTTTCTTACTTGGAGTGTCGTAAATATTGTGAAACAAGCAATCCTACGACAAAAGTATTCTACCACGTTTTGAAAGAAATGTAAATAATTTAATAATATTCTCAAGTAAATATGAAAAACATAAATACACTATATCCACAATACGCAATCGCACGACTTTTAATATTTAATTGTTTTAAACCGAATCGCTGATATATGAGCTGATTTTCTTTTACTGGAAAAGAATATGTTTAGCTCGGTTACATTACGAACCTCAATAGCATAACTGCTTTAACATGACTTGTTTTTTGCATGTTTTTTAAATACGGGGATCTGGCGGCACGGCTTAAACTCATTCGATGACCAGAAAATTGCATATAACAAACACTGTCACTTAGGGCTGATTTAGACGGCGCGCGAACTCGCATGCGATTTTAGTTACATTGCGGACTGTTGGTTACGTCCTATGCAACCGACCGATCAAAAACCGCAATGTAATGAAACTCGCATCCGAGTTCTCGCATCGTCTAAATGAGGCCTTAATGTTTAACTCGAAAGCTAAATCATATAAAACATTCTTAAGAGTAACCTTGCATCATATGTATCTCTGAATTTAGTAAATGCAATCATACTAGTATATTATATCTATACTTAAAATTATCAGATTTAATTATTACTCTCAGTACTTTGCAAACACATACTAGAAATAGTTCTAGGGACTGATTTTTCCTCACACTCTCCTTTTTCTGCAGACTCTAGCTCATTCAAATGATCCAGGTCTAAATTATCTCCAATTTTTGGACATAAACTAGTATCACTATCAAGTAAGTCTGTAATATCCATAGCAATATTTAAATTTCCATTCACTTCACTTCCATTGCCAATACTACTTTCAGGTCCATTGTCGGAATTCCAAATCTTCATCGGAGAGCCTCCGGCTTCACCTGAGTTTTCTTCGGGGACTATATTAGGATTAACAAATTCAGACATGTTATCAAGCTCCCAATTTTTTTTAGATGGCAGATCTTCGTTTGTTAGGGATGCTACATTATTTATAAGTTCATCACACTTTGTTTCTTTTGCCTGTTCAATGTCTTTTTCTTCTGTGAAATCTGTCCCAATCTCCATTGCCTCAGATATTTCATTAGTAGATTCATAACGTTCAATATTTTCTTCAATAGAAGCCATCTCAATATCTGCAATGTTAGAGTCAGCAGGTGCATATTTTGCGGTGTTGGAAGTACAGGCAACGGAATCTACTAATTCTTCATGAATAGCTTGCTCACTATGTGCGATATTAATTACTTCGGGTACCTCTGGACTACAGATGTTAGTACAATTTGATTTTAGAGTAGAATCTAACTCATTATGTGCGACATCCATTTTATCCGACAATTTGTTTACACTCCTAGAACAAGAAGCGCCCGCGCTATTGACTTCAGAAGATATATTAATACTTTGCGTGCTAACTTCAGTTTTACGTGCGCAGTTTGTAGATTCATTCCCACAAACTTCAGAATCTTTTGTATCTGTAGCTGGACTTGCTTCACATTGCGCGATTTCAATTCCATCATCATTTTTGGAATTATTCGTATTCGGCGGTATTGACTGAGAATGATCACCTGTATTTTCATCCTCGGCAGAGCTCAGGGATGAACATTCATCCTTAAACCTAGGCCACGCTTTGGTTTGTCTGGCCAGACCGACCGCCTTTTCCAGCTCTAATGTTACTGGGGACATAGCTTCGGCATTCAAGCCAATCACTTGATCAATTTTCATTAGAATTTCATCACTACTTTGAGATCCGTCAGACTGTTTCAATTTATCAATTAATTTATCAACTATTTGCACTGATGGTGAATTTAAATTTAGAAATTCTTCAGTGTCTACTGAAGTATCTATCAAATCTTTCTTGGCCTCTTCTGCTGTTTCAGTAGCATTTGTGGATTGAGTATCAGAGTTTGAATTTTCGGGATCATCACCATTAGATGAATCAGAGCCCTTGAGATGTTTCTTAACAAGAGGATCATTGTAATGTTTAATTACCATACTATCAAACAGTTCATCCGAAGGATCTCGCGGAATTAAATCTGGCCGTTTTAGAAGGGGATCAGCATTATGTTCCTTGAGAAGTTCCTCATATTGTCCAGATGAAGCAGATGATCCAGGATTCTCAACTGTATCCGAATTCGTACTTTGTTCATCTTCAGCATCGCTTGGTTTTGCAACATCATTGATACTGAGTTCAGCGCTTTCTGGCGTAATACTTTGGTCATAATCCTTGTCAAAAATTTGCCCTTCCTTTAGCGACAGTTTTGACGAGTTATCGCTCTTTCCGGAATTGGTATTGTCATCAAGATTGCTCCCATCATCAGATAACGCAAGGACTGTATGCTCTATGGCAGCATCCGTAAGATGAGTATTTTTCACAACACTTGAAGAGGAACATTCAATTTCTTTACTTTCCTCCAATAAATCTCCACTCGCCACTGTGTACTTTTTATTCATTTTTAAGGCATCATTTTTGTCAGCATCAGAATCATCAGAATAACTTGAATTTTCTATACTTATTATGTCAGTGGGCTGCTGTTGTTTTGGTCGTTCATTGTCAGAGCTTGAGTCCAAAGTATCCGAAATAGCTATAGGGGTTTCTGAATCAGATGACGAAGAAACGGTGCGTATCTCACAGTCAGAATGTAATTTCTGTAACAAGTGTAGTTCATCCATGTCTGAACCAATACCGTTACTATCATCACTCAAGCTTATTTTGTCGTCTTCATTTACTACCTCAGATTTGCTTTCAGGTTCTTCTTTTTTTTCAACAGACTCTATGACGGATTCTTCGTCTTTTTTTGTGTTATCCTCAGATTGAACTTTATTAGGAATGTTCTTTTTGGATTGTTCTTGTAGCAGCCTTCTTAGCCTGTCTTTTCGTCTCTGTTTGCTTTCTAGAGAGGAATCGTCATCGTTATCTTCCTCCTCACTCTCGATTGGAGATTCTTCGGCGTCTTTATCATCTATCTCTTCAGCCTCCAGTTTTAACTGACTTTGTCTGACGCAAAATCTGGAATAATAATAATGATGATCACTGATCAGCTATTTCGGCAACTTAAAGGGGTATTTATTTTGTTGGCAATTTTCTTTTTTCGTTATATTTTGATAAAATTTGGTGGAAAGATTAATTTATTCATTGCAGAACCATGATTACATTAAGGTATTAATGCATATAGTAAGTGCATGCATGGTTACCCTGTCAAGGCATAGCAACATAGTTGATATTTTAAAAACTAATTAATATTCGTAACTCAACGGCAGTTTGCATACATTTTTTGTCATAAAATGGGATTTCGTATTTCTTTCACCCAGAATGAGGAGCTTTTCAAGCTTAACGAATTTTATCAACATCTTACAAAGAAAAACATCGACAAATAAAAAATCGGTCTAAAAATGTATCAACAACAAACTTTTAAATATTATAATTTATCACACGCATTGCAATGTCTGATCTTAATTAGGTAGTGAAGATTAATTACTTTTTGGAATTATTATTTCAAATAACAGCAGAAAGAAAGCTGCACAAAGTATACTTTGTATGTATACTACACTGTTTATATGTATGTTGGTATATATAACTTACTTATCAAATACTTCGGTTTCCTTCGTGTTTGCCAGGCGGCGATTAGATTCCAATTGCTTCTTAAGTTCATCACTTTGCTCGGCAGGATCGATGTTAGCGGTAATTCTAGAAGTAGCCAATCGCCATTCATTTTCTTGTCTGCGTCTCTGTAGCTTTCTACCGCACCGCACAAAGAGATCTCTAGCTGAAATTTGATACAAGGTTCGAGTTAGATACTAAGTCAAATAACATATCGTACAGTTGCTAAGCGGGCGAGGTGTTCAAAATTACCTTGACACGCTCTTAGTCTCTTTACAATAAAGCAATTAGTTTTTTTAACCATAGTGTTTTTTTTACGTAATTACTACGTACACTTTGCAATATAATATTTAATGCAGAAATCATATCTATATTATCGTCAGGTGACAAGCAAAACTCACTAATTATTAAAAAAAATTAAACAATAATCGACCTTCTTTCAGTACTAATATGGTTCACTATGGCTATGAACTTGTGGTGGTAATTAGTGAGTTTTGCTTGTCACCTGACGTTATGTTTAGTAATATTTATCAATTAGTTATATCATACTTAACAATCAAAATGATTTTTCACAAATGGTATGAAAATGTTTTAATTTTAAACCATTTACTCTCTTTTGTAATTTTAGTCATATGAATGAATTGTTACTCGAGTACAAAAATATAAACATAATAATGTTTTAATACCTTTCTTCTAAAAATAGACATACCTTCTTCCATTATGAACGCCTCACTCCAGCCAAGCTTATCAATCTCATTTGCCTCCCGGACACAGCGCAAGACGTCGTGAAAGTCGGGAAATGTTACGGTATTCTTTTTGTTGATCCACGCCTCCAGGCGCTTCGCAGGCGCGGCCGAGAGTCCCGGCCGGGGGTCTATCACAATCCGGGGTTGCGAAGGCAGCTTAGTGTTGGTCAGTTGACAAAACTTGGCATGCACTCTTACCATTCTTTCTTTATACCTGCAAACGTGTTTTATTTTCCAATTACCAATCGAAATCGAAGATTTAGGTAATGTCAGCGTTAATGTCAAATTTCTATGAAAATATGACGTTTATAATAACTAATAACACTCCTCACTTTCTTTTTATTCAAATCAGTGCAAAGTTAGTTTAGAAGGACTCTATCTATATACACATATCAATGATTATCCAACGTAAATGTCCCAATGCAGAACAATGTCTGAATAGTTGCAATCTTCAAGATTCCAAGCAATAGAGGTGACAAACGGGCAGTCAACTACTGGAACCACTGAATTAGGCTTAACACTAATAGGATGCTTACTAGGGTTCCAATACCGGGATCCCGGGATCCCGAAATACCGGGATCCCGTCTGTTTAAACGCATTTTTCGATACCGGTATTTTTCAATGCAATACCGGGATCCCGGTATTTTCATAAACAAGGAAAATGTGCCGATTATAACGTTTGAAATCCATTAAAATTATCAAATTCGGCTGTATCAAGAAGATTACTTGCCCATTTAATTAAAGAAGATCATTTAATTGAAACAACATCTGTGCATATGCGTTAGATAAATAGTTGGTGATGAATTCTGATGTTCAGGATATGATATTAATATAATTCGTTCTTAAAATTTTATCAAAAAGTAGAAAGAAATGAATTGTAGTATGGCAAACGAATTTTTGGTGCCAAATTTCAATATTTATTGGCTGGTTTATTAGGTTGAACTAAAAACGTGACTGGTGAAGTCAACAAGGCGGATAAAATGATTGATTTGATTGAATGATTGGAGGGTGAAATGATAATTATTGTAGATGGCGATTATTGTTTAATGTGTAAAAAAGCGCTGATGGCCTAGCGGTAAGAGCGTGCGACTTTCAATCCGGAGGTTCAAACCCCAGCTCGTACCAATAAGTTTTTCGGAACTTATGTACGAAATATCATTTGATATTTACCAGTTGCATTTTGGTGAAGGAAAACATCGTGAGGAAACCGGACTAATCCCAATAAGGCCTAGTTTCCCCTCTGGGTTGGAAGGTCAGATGGCAGTCGCTTTCGTAAAAACTAGTGCCTACGTCAAATCATGGAATTAGTTGTCAAGCGGACCCCAGGCTCCCATGAGCCGTGGCAAAATGTCGGGATAACGCGAGGAAGAAGAGGCGATTATTGTTTAATATCCTAACTTAAGGCCATACATATCTGGTGTTACAGTGAGCCTTTTTTTAATAAAACTCAAAATTTTTAAGCGATTTATAGTCAATACCGGGATCCCGGGATCCCGGTATTGATGAAAACAGTTTCGGTATTAATACCGGTATTGAAAGAAGTCCGGTATTTGGAAGCCCTATGCTTTCCTTAAGAGTGATATTATTTTATTTTTTATTCCATTGTGTAACGAAAGTTACCAGTATACACATGTATCATGAATTGTAGTTACCACAAGGGAACCTATTAAATAGACTATTAAAAGCTTAATGAATTTGTGACCCCTCACCACGTTCAAAATTTTTCAGAGAATTTGACACTATGTGAGAATTGCAGCAAAAATGTATGAAAAAAAATAAGTACCACAAAAGTATTAGTGTACTCACTTTTCAGTAAGTAAATAAACTGAGTCTTCTTCATCATCAAAGTCTACTTCTTGGGCTTCAAGTTTCTGAATGGCTCGGTTTAGTTTCTTAAGTGTCTTTTCTAATTTCCGAATCTGCCTCTGCTTGTTAGGATCCAATTCATTTTCTTTACCATATATAAAGCTGTCTTTGTCCACGTCTGAAAAATTTGATCGCAAATTACAGGCATACTGCTGAACTGATATAACTTACATACCTTATGATATATTTCAAGCGGTACAGCTAAAAGCTACAAAGAGCTAACCTTGTACTAAGTGACTAATGTCCCAAATTGCAAATAGCATTTTAATCTCAAAATGTGCAATGAATTAGTTTACCTTTCGACTTGGGTTCTTCTGCTGGCACTTGTTTCATATACTTTCGTTGTAAATTCAATTCATCTACAATGTCTTTGATATACAAATACATTTTTTCAGGGGCAGCCTCCATAGCTGTTATTTTACTAGATACCATATCAAGAAATTCTTCTGATTCTGTATATTCCTTTGGTGCCTGCTTATAATAAGGCTTAATCTTTTTTTCAATTATCTTTTCCATATCATTGGAGTTTTCTAATTGGATACATAAGCTGATGAAGTTTTGATAAATAGGATGAAATTCACTTGGCAATCCAACATCTTTTTTCGGAGCTACTTGAGTCGTCTGTTTTGGCTGTACAGGCTTGATTTGTTTGACTGACACAGTACCCTGCTTGTTTTGTGCTATCTCAACTGATGTTTTTTCTGTTCCCATAATTTCTGGTGTTAAAGAAATTATTTTACTTTCTTTATTTACTTTAGTATTTGATTTGTCACTGTCCTTTGAATTTGTATTATTTGTATTCAAAGGAGTGCATGGATCCATTGGTTCAATTTCAATTTCAACTGTATGCATTTCTTCAATGGTTTCAAGCTCACTCGGGTAATCTAGTTTCTTTTTACTATGTGGGACCTTTTTTGCAGTGTCTGCTTCATTGTCACTGCCTTCAGCAACATCTTCGCCAACGACGCTACCCTTGTTGGGGCTATCGTCAATCATAATTACTTTTTCAGTGCTTAGTTCCCGTGTTCGCTTTGTTTTTACTGGTTTAACAGGACTATCTTCTATTGTGATTTCAATATATTTAGGAACCTCTGGCTCTTTATTATTTCTATCCTCTTGAGTAGGTGCCGCCTCTTCTTGAGGTACAATTTTATCTTCTTGAATAGATATCTCAATTTGTTCTTCTGGTCTCACATACCACTGAGGACTTTTAGATGATGTCGAAGCATCATCATCATCAAGTTCAACTGTTTGCACCACCTCTAGTTTTCTCTTTTTACTTAGGCTTGTCCGGTGTTTTGGCATAGTTTTTGGATTAATAGCTTTTGATGGAACTGTTTTTGAGAGTACAGGTTTGGGAAGCATAATCATATTTGGAGAAGGCTTTGCTGCTGACCCTGTCTTCTTAATTGTGATGCTGGGTGGTAATCTTTGTAGAGGTTGTGGTCTATTCTGCTGAGGTTTTCTTATCTGTATCGGAGTTTTTAACTTTGTGATGGCAGCATTTGTTGGTAGACTAAGTGGGTTAAATATTTTTCCCTTAGATGCGGGGGGTTGGGCCACTTTTTTTCCCACTGCTTTCTTTTTAACGGCAGCAAGCTTTTGATTCAGGATTATTGATTTCTCTACTGTACTGCTACTTGTTTTTGTAATGGTTATATTTTTCCCCAGTTTTGGTAGTTGCGCTACTGTTTTGACAGGTTTGATTGTCACTCCAGGGAGGTTTGCCGGAATGTGAACCATTGCATTTCTTACATTCATCTAAAACACAATAAATAAGAATAATAAAAGACTTTGAAACAAAATATTCAGTCATGTTATGATGTCAGCCATGGCTAACAGTACGTGATTAACATCTTAACTCATGCCATTATACCACAATACTAGACTATGTCATGTTTTTGGCAATAAAAATCATTTTTGGTACAAGCTTTTATTGCTGACTGTACTTTTCTTTCCACAGGCAACTAATACTCATCGAGACAATTCTAAAAACCCCAAACACAATTAGTTTGTGTTGTTTTATCACAGAGTTCTCATGGCCACCTCCTGTCTCCATCATCAGATCAGCTTCATGACATCATAATATTGCATTCTCATCCAATTTACATGACTATGTACGCAACATTTACATTTACTAATTTCTCGGTGTATTGGCTTGTCTGTAATGCCGTGTAAATATATTGTTGTTAAATAAATAAATAAAATAAATAAATAAATAAAACATTTCAACTCAATCGGAAATCGAGAAGTGACTTCCAATTTAGCTTCCAGGATTTGACCCACACTAACTAATACGGAAAGTTAAATAAAAGCTTGTAAAAAATCATAAAGAGCCTTAGAGCCTTAGCTTCTAAATTCTTCTATGTGCAATGTCAGATTTTAGAAAATGTACTCTAGTTATGCATTATTTGTCGACAATTAGCATTTAGCAGCAAACCTTATTTATTTTATCATTAAAATTTTACTAATTAGTACAAATAATTATTTGCTAATTGCAATTATCATTCGCTGTGCATGCTTAAAATACTTGCTTTAACACAAACTTGCTTTCCTCTAGTTAACTGACATTTGGTGCTCAAATCTTCACAGGTTTCATAGATAGTATATGCATTGCAAATATATAACATATGTATTTAAAAACCAAGAAATGATTAGGTATGTGCAGATCCCTCCCTAGACTAGGGGTCATCCACATATTACGTCACTGCAACAGAGGGATGGGGTTCGTGCCGAATGTGACAGTAGCTTGTGCATATTTTTTTTTTTCAATCTACGTACAAAAAGGGTGACAAGGGGGACAAGGGAGGAAAAGGGTCCAAAAAATCGAAATTTTGTATGATTTAATAAATGGATGATCCCCTACCTATGTTCATGCTAACATACACATATCTAGACGTAAATCACAGACACAGCAAAAATATCAACATTAGTTGCAGTGTTGGCCGAACGTTAATTGCAATTGACCATTAACCATTACAAATTGAACCGTAAACCGTAACGGACGGTTACAGTTGACGATTCAACTTGTACTGGTAATGGTCAAGAATTTTCAATTGCATTAACGTTTCGGCCAACACTGATTAGTTGTGTATGTGAGCATTTCATTAATAAGATTACCTTAGTTAGAGGAAAGGGTGTACGAGTATATTTTAAAAATGGTTTATGAATATATAAATAATAATAAATAAATATTATAGGACATTTTTATGCAAATTGACTAAGCCCCACGGTAAGCTGAAGAAAGCTTGTGTTGTGGGTACTCAGACAACGATACATATATATAATATATAAATACTTAAATACATAGAAAACAACCATGACTCAGGAACAAATATCTGTATCATCATACAAATAAATGCCCTTACCAGGATTCGAACCCGGGACCATCGGCTCCATAGGCAAGGCCACCCACCCACTACCCACCACCCACTAGGCCAGACCGGTCATCAAATAAATAAATAATATCGTAGGACATTTTATTACACAAATTGACTAAACCCCACAGTAAGCTCAAGAAGGCTTGTGTTGTGAGGTATCAATCTAAAACATTTTAACATTTTAACATTTTGATGCCATTTTCCCTAAAAATCTATTTTTCTTTTTACTCCGACAGTTATAAGCAATAAAACATTACAAACAAGGATTATATTGACTAAAACTAATTATGTACTTAGTAATTATTGCGCACTTTGATGACGAAATTTATCACAATAACATCACTAGGTACTATTAAAACAGAAAAATAATTAATTACTTAATAGGAGATATTACTGCAATGTTCTGCCGCCAGAGTGCAACACTACCAACTCTAGTAAATTGATAGACTAACTTATACATACTGTACCTTAAACTGTTTTTTGACAAGTTCTCACAGTCAATAAAATATGACATTGATGCGTCAAGGCGGTTTGTTAATAAGGGCCTACCAGTAAACACGAAAATCGAAATTTAGTTATCTGCCTCTTTATCGCTTGAATATGCAAGAGTGATAGAGAGGCAGAAACCGAACTTTTGATTGTCGTGTTTCACATTAGGCCATGTGATTGACGTAGTGACGCTATATGTGTCATTGATGTTTGTTTACTCTATGTGCTAGTTGTGCCACATATACAGAGCTTTGCCGAATATTCCCTATTGACAAATAATAATAACCTAAAAAGTGTCAACATTATTTCAACTTACAAAGTAATGTGAAAAGATAAACAAGACATTTTCTACCTAATTAAAAAAATCTAATTCTTTTTATATATTTTGTAGTGTATTTGTCTTTTTTAGGTGTTGCAATACATTGCAATTTTTTTTGCCGTTGGCACCTTTTATCATTTGTCATTTTTAATTCAGATTGCCCGTTACATGCACGCTCGTTTATTTAAGTAGGTTTAAGTATTTCCTTATGACTTCAATAATAGTATATCAGTATATTTATTACTTTTGTTTCAACACATATAGTGGCATCTTATATGCTTCACTAACACCAAGGATTGAGGGTATGCAACGATAATAATAACAAAACTATCAATTTATTTATATTTTACATGCTTCAGAAAACAATTTAGTATACTTTAGTAACTTTATTTCTTTGTGTCACTGAATTAATTATCCCATAAGTCACTCCATAACACACACACTGAAATTGATGCAGAATGACACAACATATAGTTTATCACAAACCCATTTTTGGTCCCAAAACAAATCTGTGTCTCTGTGTATGGTTACAGTGTAAGTGTATCATAGTTTTTTTTATTATTGCATAGTATTGCACTGATGGATTAATGACGCTCTTTCTCTTTTACTTAAATAGGTTAACAAATTTTTACACATTTTTGACATATATTTTTTATTGTACAAATCATATTGTCCTCTCCTACAGCACTGCTGCATGCATGGGCTCGAAACTAAATTGTCAGTACATTGGCAGAGCCGTGTTGCTTTCCCTAGTAATAGCCCTTTTCACATCTGTTACATTCCTACCCGTCAAATAAAAAATATAAAATTGTTATCTGTTCTTTCAGTACAAACGGTATTTGTTGTATTTGGATTTAGTTATTGTAGAATATTATCATATAAAATTAAACTACATTAGTAGAAGCATTAAATATTAGTGATTTTTAAACTAAAACATTGTTTTTGTACAAACGTGAGAACCTCAAAAAATGGTCTGACTAGACGAAAACATATGCATGTGTGGATCAAACAACATTTTCATATAAACCTTAATCTTACACTTGCAGTGTTTGCCTCTCAGACTCTCCATTACATTACCATGTGATAAGTCCATTATTTTTTTGCTATATGTAAATAGGGAGTAAATGTGGGGTTAGTAATTATTCAATTTAAATTTAGACTATATCCTTAAGACAAAAAAAAACAGAATAGCAATTACAAAAAGTTGTTTGACCCACATATAACACACAAGTTTTGTATTTAGTCCAGCAAACTTTTACTTCAACCAGCTTTTGCATTCATACCAAGGTCAGTTATGGGAAGCCTTTGACAGCAGTTGGACTAAATCCTTTAACATTCTGATGCAGTGCAGAATAATTAAGTTTATAGCTGTAGGAAACGGTAATTGGTGAGTAATTAGAATATTAACAAAGTGAAAATTAACATATAAAATTGGCTTATTTCTAATTTGTTTAAACACAATGCAGAACAAAACTACAATATATTAAATTATTATTACAGATATTTATATCTATGGAAGAATACTAGGGACCATAAATACAAAAAAATAAGAACTGGGTAAAAATGCACCTCAAATCATCAGTCATGCGCCATCACGCAAACATTATAAAGTTAATTTACGGACGCATTTTCTAAATTAAAGGCTTATTACCTACTTATGCTAACAGAGCACGAAACATATTCGCCTTATAACATGTATCTACCTTTTTAGGAGGAGGCGGCCCGGGTTCTTCATCTGAAGACCCCAATTCAATAACGTCTTCAAATTCCATGGTGGTTTTGGCACTGTTTGCACTGTCTCAGACTATTACTCGGATACTGCAATAAACTAATAAACGAAAACCGCCCCATTCAATACCAATAACCTTAAAAACCTATGTTTCTAATAAAAAATTAAGACCCTAAGTCTGTTTTACTGTTATCGGCGCCATAATAGCTGAATAGAATAGAGAAAAGAACAGTGTTGCCAGGGCTCTGGAGTCATAAGTTACGTTTCGTTTCCCTAAAAGTCACGTTTTTGCTGCTCAAATCACATTTTTATATTATTGTATTGTATGGGTAGGTAAATCGATTTTGTTAGAAGAAATTCCGAAAATAATATATTTCACAAAAAATCTACTAACCTTATATGATTTTTCCTCAAAGGGAAAAAACGGAACCCTTATAGGATCACTCGTGCGTCTGTCTGTCTGTCCGTCCGTCTGTCACAGTACGTTGGTACACATATGTAAATTAGTGACCCAAAGACGGACATGTAAGTCATGTAACGTAAACAAATGAATTTTAAGCATGGGGGCTACTTTTGGGGGGTCAATGAGAAAGTTAAAAAATTAAGATTTTCAATAACCCAAGCAAATTAGAAAAATCTGCGCAAATCATTCGTGTAGTTTTGAAAATTGGTACAGGTATACCTTGTGGTGTCCAGATAAACATACTAAAAATCCTCAAGGGTAGGGGGTGTGCTGAGAGTGCAGGGAGGGTTAAAGGTACCTTTTTTAATATTTTTGCTCATATCTCGAATAGCATTAATACAAATAGCATTATAATTACTTCGGACAAAAGTTTTATCATACAATTTCCTACAAATTTGGTTATGTTTATTTTTACTCTACGATCAATACTTTAGGAACTTCAGGCTGTTAAAGTTAATATATAGAGATAAAAAATAGACGATTTAAGAAAACGTCGTTATTCTCGTAATTGTTCATCATAAATAAAAATTTTAGTTTGGAGTAAGCAAGCTAAGTGACCTGATGATAAAATATAAAAAAAAAACCGGCCAAGAGCATGTCGGGCCATGCTCAGTGTAGGGTTCCGTAGTTACCAGTCTCAGTCAGTGGGCACCATAAAGTATTGATCGCAGAGTAAAAATGAACATAACCAAATTTGTAGAAAATTTTGTGATAAAACTTTTGTCCGAAGTCATTATAATGCTATTCGTACAGATATTCTAGATATGAGGCTACAAGAAATGAATCATACACTAAAAAAAATAACTACTACTATCAAACTAAATGACACCGTCATGTCAAGGTAACAAGTCTCATCTTGCCACGACTATTATAATAAACATGATGGTGGATGTAAAGTCAAGGTGTCAGTGCAAGTGTCAACTTGGGTGCGTTCACCGCATTCCTAAATAATACAAATTGCAGAACTAAACTTGTCCAAAATTCGACTACCAGCTTAAAAAGTCACAAAAATTGCCTCAAGCTCGTAAGTCACGCACATGTCACACGAGAAGGCGAATAGTCACGAAAAATGTGACTTTTGTGACCATCTGGCAACACTGGAAAAGAATTAAAACCACAGACTATAAATCCCTTTTCTTGTCAAACCAAAAGAGGTTTTCGGCCATTTTTCGGCGTCGTATTGCCTGTTAAGGGCCGGTACAGACGAACTGTAGTTCCCATTCAAGTTGCATTCGGGTTGCAGTCCGTCTGTACTAGCCCTTATAGGAGTAACACACTACCGCACCGCACCGCTACCTTGGAGCGGTGTTGTAGTGTGTTATGGCTTTAACGGCTTTAATAAAGCGGGCCACTCACACACCTGCCGCAGGGGCAATACCGGTCGCACGGCGGTCGGAGCAATTTTAGGCTGTTTTCTACACACTAGCCTGCCACTCAGTGTGTAAGTGATAGTCCCGCTGAACGCACGTCGACGAGAATGGCTCCTGTGTTATCAAAGCACCAAAAGATTGGTATCGCCTTGGCACTTTCTGTGCTACCGAAAAAAAAAAAAGAGAAGATATTGGGTGAAGAACTGGTTGCAGAAAAGAGGCATTTTTTGTTTTTTTTTTTTATCCCACATGTGGGGCCGGCCTTTATATACATCTATTATCCGCCGATGTGTCGGAAGCCGGTGTTGCTCGAAGATTATCCGTATCAAAATTTCACGCTCTTTATTCATTGTGACAAGTGACCTCCGTTTGGTTCGGTAGTCGCCAATGAACTGACTGGAATTGCCCCAATCGTACTACACATGTAACAACCTAGCAGGGCGGTAGATACAATCTAGGGAGCTAGGAAGGTCTTGCGCCCCTGCCGCCCTGCTGCAGGCCCAATCTAAAAATTGCCCCTGCTTCTCTACACACATCACAATTAAGGCGTGCTTTTCCCGTAGGAGCTAAGCGAACCAGTTTTTTTAATTCATCGGAAATATAAGAAACAATGTTTTAAAATTGTGAAAAAAATATATCTTATACTTAAGGATCTGGCAGATATGTTTTGGATCTCAAAAACATGATTAGATAAACTTTGCTTGATAGAAAAAAATTCCAAAGTTACGCCTTTTTTTAACAATAAATCAATCTCAGTGCTACAATACAAACTTTATTGGCTTGTTTTTAGGGTTCCGTACCCAAAGGGTAAAACGGGACCCTATTACTAAGACTTCGCTGTCCGTCCGTCCGTCCGTCCGTCCGTCCGTCTGTCACCAGGCTGTATCTCACGAACCGTGATAGCTAGACAGTTGAAATTTTCACAGATGATGTATTTCTGTTGCCGCTATAACAAAAAATACTAAAAACAGAATAAAATAAAGATTTAAATGGGGCTCCCATACAACAAACGTGATTTTTGACCAAAGTTAAGCAACGTCGGGAGTGGTCAGTACTTGGATGGGTGACCGTTTTTTTTTTTGCTTTTTTTTTTTGCATTATGGTACGGAACCCTTCGTGCGCGAGTCCGACTCGCACTTGCCCGGTTTTTACATAAATGTATAGGTAATAAGATAATCTAGATAATTTGGATCACTTTGTCTCGGTAACATCATTAAAATAATTTCTATGTTTCAATACCTACTAAATCCGCAACCGCCATCACTCGCGAACGCACTTACGCCCTCTTCAGTCGCGCGGCAGCGCTTGTAGAGGACGGATCTGCGTCAGTGTGTTCCGCGCGGTCACGTGATTTTACCATTTACAAACAATGGGAATCAAAGCATATGAAACGTAAGAAAAAGTCACTAAGTGCTATAAAACACACTTTCTGATAACAGAAGCATCTAATACTTTAAGAGGTGCTTGAAAGCGCCTAGCTTTCCTACATCAACAGTTAAAATATTTCAGTATTTTCACTAGGTCAGCAACCAATTTCAATGTAGGTAAATAATATTATATTCCTAGATAATATAATTGTGAGTATGTAAGTATGATATATTTACAGTATTTCACCTTTACTGATATACCTACGTCCGATCTGCAAAATGATTATATTCCGTCGTGCTCTTTGACTCCTTTGAAAATCACAAATTATTTATTTGGATTGATATAGTATGGGGATGTTACAATATATGTATAGTGTTACGCTTTTAGTATGAGGGTGCCGAAGGCGCCCGGCTTTGGATCGCATGCAACGCGCCACGCCCGTCAAGCGTGCAAATTCATCATCATAATTATAAATTTAAATAAATATAAAATGTCAAATTGAAATAATTGAAAAAATTACCCTAATAGGCATATCGCAATACAATTATTTAAGAACTAAATACATATCACTAATTTTAATATTTGACCACGGTCGACATGAATTAAATATAATTGAGAGTTCAAGGTGCCTACAGGCAGTTCATCTTGCGCTTGGTTGTATTTTAGTCTTGTTCGAAGCGTCACACGTGAGGAGGAAGTTGGAGCTGAAACACGACCCAATAGGAAAAGTTACGATTTCCCAAGCACGCGAGGCCGAGCTGCGGGAATGAAGTTCTCTCATGCGGATCTTTTCTTTCTATCAAAAGTACAACTTTATTTATTTCTCCCTTTGGAAAACAAACTACTACACAACAATAACAACAGCAGGAATGGACTGCTACCAACAATGTGGGTTAGGTTAGGTTAGAACTGCGACCCTCACAGGAACAGACTGCTACCAGAAAAGTGGGTTAGGTTAGGTTAGAAATGCGACCCTCACAGAAACGGACTGCTACCAGAAAAGTGGGTTAGGTTAGGTTAGAACTGCGACCCTCACAGGAACGGACTGCTACCAGAAAAGTGGGTTAGGTTAGGTTAGAACTGCGAACCCCACAGAAACGGACTGCTACCAGAAAAGTGGGTTAGGTTAGGTTAGAACTGCGACCCTCACAGAAACGGACTGCTACCAGAAAAGTGGGTTAGGTTAGGTTAGAACTGCGACCCCCACATAACCGGACTGCTACCGAGCTACAGGAATGAAGTGCTCGCACGCGGATCTGTTTGTCCTAGCAAAAGTACAACTTTGTTTCTTTTTCCCTTTGGAAAACAAGCTACTACGCAATTACAACAGCGCAAACAACAGCAACAACAACATTACCAACAACAACACGTCAACAACAGCACCAACAGCAAACAACACGCGTACCGCGGGGCCCTGAGGGCCCCGCGCACAGGGCAAATTCTAGTTAATATTATTAAGACGATTGGTAGGCCCAATGCCCTTGAGCGTCTGGGTGGAGCTAAGCGCTCTGTACCCGCACCACCCGCTTACCCCGCTCACTACGATCGTACGTGAATTTTGTATCGCTGCACCGCAACGAGGTTCAAAGAATAAGATACAGCCCAGAGGCGCGCAGTTGGCGCTATACTCGTATAATCTTTTGTTTGCAGATATTTTGTTGTTTGAGTATGAGTAGATCATGCATTTAGTGGAGGTCGTAAATTACATGTCACGGTTAATACGACTCGCGTCCCACTTAATACGCCAAATAAAATTATATTATTATTATATATTACTGATATTATTACACATAATATTATCACTACTTGTAACGCAGAGTCCCTTGTGAATAAAATAGATATTAAATAATAAATTTAGATTTAATTTATTATGTAAAATTAAAACATCAACAAAGAACAAAAAACACAGACAGTTACGCAGCATGACACTTGATAGAATAGTATTTTCAAATACGATTTAATATGAAATTACAGAATACAAAATGCGGCCAGTAATCTGGCGCCAAACCTCTTTTGACCATTCTAACACTCCTCCTTAATTTCATACCTCTAGAGGTCTAGACCCATGCCTCTTGCACACAACACAAACTTACCCTTCAATAAGGCTTTCGTAAGTACGTCCGCCACCATTCGTTCTGTCTCCAAGTACACTAACTGGATATGCCCATTCTCAACCGCTTCTCTCACATAGTGGTGGCGCACATCAATGTGCTTTGTGCGTTGATGGTGCACAGGATTCTGCGCGATGGCAACTGCTGACTTGCTATCACTGAAGATAGTTAACTGCTTTTCTCGTTCTCCAGTGATCTCAGCAACAAATCGTTTTATAAATATTGCCTCTCTGGCTGCTTCTGAGATGGCAACATACTCGGCTTCCGCAGTTGAAAGGGCAATCGTTTTCTGTTTTTTGCTCTCCCAGCAAACAGCTCCTCCTTTCCATAGGAAGACCAAACCAGTAAACGATTTCCTATCGTAGGATGTAGCATGGCTAGCATCCGCATAACCGACTAGGCCTTTCATCTTGTCCGACTTTTTGTACTTGAGTCCTTGACTCTTTGTACCCTTTAGGTATCTAAGCACTCGCTTCGCTGCGATCCAGTGCTCGTCAGTATAGCACGTGTTAAATTGGCTTAGATAAGTCACAGTATGTGCTATGTCCGGCCTCGTGCAGACCGCCAGATACATAAGTGACCCTATGAGATTCTGATATGGTATGCCCTCATCAGTTTTGTGTGTTTCTCCTGGCTTCTCAAGCTTTTGTCCAGGCACTGCAGGCGTTGATGCGATCTTGCAGTCAACCATACCAAAGGTTTTCAATATTTTATCCACATAACTCTCTTGGTCGATTTTGATCGAAGTATCAGTTTGTGTAATCCGAATTCCCAAGATAAATTTCGCACGACCAAGATCCTTCATCTCAAACTTTTTCATGAGATCGGTTTTGACAGAGTTCAGCTCCTTTTTATCATTCCACAAGATAAGAATGTCATCCACATACACTGCGAGTATAGTAATCTTTTTGTTACTAGATTTCATATAAACGCATGGTTCGTTCTTAGACCTCGTAAAACCTAATTGTAGCAACTCATTGTTCAGTTTCGTGTTCCATGCTCTAGGGGCTTGTTTTAACCCGTACAGGGAACGTTTGAGTAAGCATACGTAGTCCGAACTCCCTTCTTCAAAACCTTCTGGTTGCTTCATATACACGGTTTCAGATAAGTCTCCATTTAGGAATGCCGTTTTGACATCCATCTGGTCAATGTGAAGGCGATAATCAGCTGCCAATGCCAGAAGCGTCCTTAGCGAGCTGTGTCTAACGACCGGGGAGAAGGTTTCCTCATAATCAATGCCATATCTCTGGCTGAAACCACGAGCCACGAGCCGAGCCTTGTACCTTTTTCTTCCCTCCCCCTCGTCTTTGATTTTAAAGATCCACTTTGAATCAACGACGTTGCATCGCTCTGGTCGTTTGACTAAGACCCATGTCTTATTTTTCTTTATCGCATTCAACTCCTCCTGAATGGCGACTTTCCACTCTTTGCTGTCATCTCTTGACAGTGCTTCCCGAATCGTTCTGGGTTCCTGTTCCGATTCTATGGCTTGATACAGTACATGATCCGGAAACTCAGTTGGTTTTCTTGTTCGAAGGGGATACCTCCGTTCCTGTTCCTCCTGAGGTTCTTCATCGATACTTAAAAATGATCCACAGTCCGACTCAGCCAGATCAGATTCTATGTTTGGCTCATGTTCGACTCTAGGACTGTTGATACCACTTTCCGGTCTTTCCTCTCTAGGAATGACGTCCTCCACTCTAGAAATTTCGACATCCTCTCTAGGTGTACCGCCTTGAACTCTAGGAACCTCATTTTCCACTCCAAGGGGAATTTCTATTTCATCACACTCATGTGACGTTGCTAGCCTTTTCTCAGGTTCAACGATGTTCTGATGGGGTGTCGCCTTGACACTTTCTTCAGACATATTAAGTATCTCCTCCGGATGCTTATTTGTTTCCGAACGCTGATGATGTATTTCATTTTCGAAGAATATCACATCTCTTGCCTTATGCAGTTCGCCTGTAGTGGGGTTCACTAATTTATAAGCTTTGGAGTTGTCACAGAAGCCTATATAGATCAGTTCTTTACTTTTGGGATCCCACTTTCTCCTTTTTTGTTTAGGGATATTCATAAATGCTTTACATCCGAAGATTTTCACATTGCTGAGGTCACATTTCCGCCGTGACCACTTTTCTTCAGGTGTCATATTCTTCACCGCTAGCGTTGGTGACCTGTTTTTTAAGAAAACGGCATGACGGACTGCTTCTGCCCAAAGACGTTTAGCCAAACCGGAGTCATGCAGCATGCTTCTTGCTTTTTCGCATATCGTCCTGTTTGCGCGCTCGGCGACGCCATTTTGTTCTGGCGTGTAGTCAACTGTCAGTTGATGCTGTATCCCGAACTTTTTCAAGTAGTTGTCCATCTGTTTATTGACAAACTCTGTGCCGTTATCTGTGCGAAGGATCTTCAGTTTCTTCCCACTTTGATTCTCAGCAAACTCTTTAAACTCCATAAATTTTTCAAACACTTCACTTTTTTGTTTTAGAAAATATACAAAAGTTTTTCGAGTGAAATCATCAATAAACGTTAAAAAATATCGGGCCTTACTGACTGAAGGAACCTCCATAGGTCCGCAGACGTCTGAATGTACCAGACCTAGCACCTTAGCGCTTCGCGTCGCTTTATTTTTTTTTATAAAGGGTTGTTTTGTCTGTTTTCCCATGATGCAGGGTATACACTCAAGTTTAGATAAAGTGTTAGGAAAACTTACCCCTGTTGCCATCTTATCTCTGAGTAATTTGAGGTTTTTCATACCAAGATGCCCCATCCTCCGATGCCACTGCATCAGCTGGTCACTTGCAGTTGCAGATGAAAGCGCAGAACCCTGTGAACAGCACTTTATTTTATAAATGCCTCGTTCTTCCACACCTTTCACTACAGCCTTACCTCTAATCTCGCATTCATCACTCTTAAAGATGTCACACCCTTTTTCAGTAAATACCACCACGTGTCCCTTTTTCGCGATAGCATTCACACTCAATAAATTAGAGGCTAATTCAGGGACATAAGTTACATTGCTTATAGTCAAATCTATAGATTCACAAACTACCGTACCTTCACTTTCGCCAAGTACCTCATTACCATTTGCACATGTCACTCTCAAGGGTTTCTTAGAGTCTTTTAAGTTTTTGAACCAAGATTTCCGATGAGTCATATTTGAAGACGCTCCCGAGTCTATGATCCAGTCATCTGCGTGTGGATTCATCGCTGTACCAAACGCATAGGCTTGCAGTGCCTCCTTCCTCGTTTTCGGATTCTCTGGACATTCCTGTGCCTTATGAGGTCCTTCACAAATGAAGCATTTGACCTTTCCTTTGGTCTTCCATTTAGGTGCACTCTTGCCCTTATGCTTCTTTGTTAGCAGCGCAGATGTTGGTTGTTTCTCGCTGGAGCCTGCTGCGAAGGTATCTTCCATTTGAAACAGCTTGGTTTTCACATAATCGGTAGTTAAGCTAATGTTGCTGTTCTCTATGGCCAACCTCATCGGTTGAAACTCTGGGGTAAGGCCTTGAAGAAGTAAAGCTGCTAGTAGCTCATCATCAATCTCCTTCCCTAAATCTAACAGCTCTTGTGACGTCGCCATGACAGATGTCACATAATCTCGAACCGACGAGAATTGTTCCAGCCTCAAGCTCACTAGCTTTGACAATAGGCGGCAGCGATTGTTCAGACCTTTGTCTTCAAATGCATTATTTAATGCTTCCCAAGCTTCCTTAGCAGACTTTGCTTTACGGACATGCACTAGACAATGGGGTCGGACCATAAGACAAATCTTTGCACGCGCTCTTTGGTCCCGTTTCGTACCTGAAACGTCGGTGGCTGCAGGAGTAGCACTCGTGTATTCCCACAAATCCTCGTGGATCAAATACAGTTCCATCATAAACTTCCATGTTGCGTAATTGGAATTACCATCCAGTTTTTCTATAGATGGCAAACCACTGATGCTACTACTCGAAGTTGCATTTCCACTGTTGCTACTACTCGAAGTTGCATTTTCACTCATTTTGCCAACACTATCTTCTAAATTATTCACACTATGGGCATAACGCAGTTATGGTTGCGCGACGGCCCTTAACCTGATATTATTACACATAATATTATCACTACTTGTAACGCAGAGTCCCTTGTGAATAAAATAGATATTAAATAATAAATTTAGATTTAATTTATTATGTAAAATTAAAACATCAACAAAGAACAAAAAACACAGACAGTTACGCAGCATGACACTTGATAGAATAGTATTTTCAAATACGATTTAATATGAAATTACAGAATACAAAATGCGGCCAGTACTCTGGCGCCAAACCTCTTTTGACCATTCTAACAATTACTTACCCATTCCGTTACGCACCGTGCACGTTTGTGTAATTGACATAACCGTCATATCGGTAACCGTTCTATGAAACTTGCGAACTATGTAATCAAACTTGATGAATGAATGAATTTACTAGTAACTTTTGTTTACATAGTTAGCAAGTTCCATAGAATGATACTCTATGCAATACGCCGTTAGCCAACATTTTTTAATGTGTTTATTCCCTACCTTAGGTTTTTTGTTTTGTCTAATATCTAAAATTATCTTTTATCGGATCTTTATCGGCGTAAGAATGCGACGCCATCGCCATCTGTTTGACTGTTATGGACCACGGAGTGCAAGCTATCGCTCCCATATTTATTTGCAGTCAGTTACTCTACGACTTTCTAGCTGAGCCTATCGTGGTAGCTTTGAACGAGGAGGTTATGTCGCTCCGTGATTTCTTTGTACCTAGTACCTACTGCTACTGTTTATGCTTGTGCTCGGCCCAAGTGCAGCCAAAAGGCTAATTTGTTGTGGGGAAATTACACTAAATCAATAACGCATGGACGTTTTAGTGTTTAAAGTAGTATCAGATGACCGCTTCCCATCAGGCGGCTCATTTGCTGACTATCAGATAAAAAAAGTGCCAAGTGCCATTTGGGTTAGTTACATCTCTATACAGGGTGTCCAGTAATTAATTGACAACCTTCGAACCATCGACAGGGCAGCTTAGGCTGGTCCAGAAAATGCACTTATAGGTCTAGTAAAAGTTTCGTGGTTTTCGAGATAATCGCACTTTTATGTCTTTCTTACTAGTTAGCACCATACTTCACTTTAAACACCATCTAGGCCATATCTTTATTTGTAGAAATGTAAATAGCATGTGTGATACCATTTTAGAATCAGTATTAGATAAACTATTTTTAAGAAAGTTGGCCACTCTGTTCTCCGTACATTTTTTTTTTCACCACAAGCGACCAGACTTCTTGAAAATGTTATATATATATGGGCAGGCCACATTGCGCGCAGAGAAGATGGCCGATGGGGTCGAAAAGTGCTCGAGTGGAGACCACGGACTAGCAAGCGCAGCGCAGGACGTCCACCCACAAGATGGACAGACGACCTTGTTAAGGCCGTCGGAAGACGCTGGATGCGGGTCGCTTCCGACCGGAATGGAGGTCCAAGGGGAAGGCCTATCTTCAGCAGTGGACGTCTTATGGCTGAGATGATGATGATGAGTCAGTTGCAACTTAATTTAAAAAATATATATATATAATGTACTTAATAAAATATAGGTACCATCGGTGCGCGAGTTTGACTCGCACTTAATTGAATTATTTTCTTGAAAACATTGTTTCGTTAAAATTGTGTGATCATTAAAGTAGGTATAAAGTCGATAGGTATTGTAAACAATAATTTATTAAGTTAGGCAACAAAAGTATTGGAAATTGTGATAATGAGACCCACCAAAAACATTTTCATGTAAAATGTTGCCAAGACGAACGAAACCATAAGGCTTGCACTGACCAAAAAGTTATCAGAAATTTACTTTAAAACTGTTTTTTTTTTGTTTTTAGAGCTTATAAATAAGTACTACTGATCAGTAACAACGTTTTAATTTCACGGCAGCGTTATTGAGTTAAAGGAATCTGTAAAGTAAAATTATTGATTAAGGTTAATAACCTTTATAAATAGAACCCTTAATTGACCGTCTCCTTTAAAATTGTTACTTTCCTTTAGGTACTTTAACTCGAACACGCTGCCATGAAATTAAAACGTTCTTACTGATCAATAATAAGTACACATGTCTATATAAAAATAATAATTCTACATGAAATGATCAGAAATACGTAATGCAAAAAATACATACGTACATATACAATAAAAACTCTAAAACGTGACCATTTCCCGGTCTAGTTAAAATACTGCCATCATAAGATCATTATACTGTGACCCGTCTGCTATGTTTACCGTGCGCGGCGCGCGCTCACAAGCTCGGCGAGCGGGTCGCGGGACGCGCGGGCGGGGCTTCACGGTTTGCCGCGCATCTCACCCCCTCAGATTCGTTGATGAGTCGAATCATATCGCCTTAAGGAGGCAATTAAGGGTCCAATTCCAATATTGCCCCTGCGGCAGGTGTGTGAGTGGCCCGCTTAATGCTGCCGCGGTAATGAGTACCATGTTAATAGCCAGTTTAGACTCTCGCGCGAGCCACGAGACGAGCCGCGAGCCGCGCCACGAGACGCGAGTGTAAGCGGTGGGCTCGCGAGTTTAGACTCTCGCGCGAGCCACGAGACGAGCCGCGAGCCGCGCCACGAGACGCGAGTGTAAGCGGTGGGCTCGCGGCTCGTCTCGTGGCTCGGCTCGCGCTCGCCTGGCTCGCGTGGAGGAGCGGTTTTTTGGGCACGAGCCAAAGGGGCTCGCGCGGGACGCGCGCTTGCGTTCACACTCGCGTTCAGCTTGTCATTCGATTATAAACCTTATGCCGTGCCGTTAGTGTTTAAAATATATTAGCTCGACGAGCTTACGAGCCATGAGACGAGCCTCGAGCCGAGCCACGAGGCGAGAGTGTAATCATTAGCTCGACGGGCTCATGCGCTCAAGGCCACTCGAGGCGAGCCACGAGACGCGCCGCGAGCCAAGCCGCGAGACGAGAGTCTAAACCGGCTATAAGAAAGTTATGTCCTCTTATAATTGCGCATGTGTGCGCCTGAAGCTTCTATACGTGCTTTAGCCTCCTAAAAAAAGTTGCCAGTAATAAAAATAAAAACATTTTTCTACAGCAACATTGCTCCCAACTCTGATTTAAATTTTCACGAATTTTATACATTATTAATCATAAAACGGGACTTAAAACACTTAAAACTTAATTACACGCGATTAAGTTTTATAATGAATATTTGCTTCCAACTGTCTTTATCAATGTTCATAAAATATATGGAGGGTAGAAGTACGTCTACCCACCATAATAATAAAATATATTTGTCAATGACTGTCCAACTGCTGTGGTTAAAGTTCATAACAAAAAATTTATTTATTAAATCTTTAAATAATAAATACAACGTAGCGGTACTCTGCCGTTGCCGGTCCCAAGCCCGGATGTGAAAAGAGGAGGGTTGGCTGGAAGCCGTCTACCTGGCCGTAAAAAGACAACGCCGAGTACCGGGCGACGGTGAAATAACCCGATCAACATTAGGCCTCAGTAGCCTCGAGGGACTAAATCACCTCGGAAACTCGAGCCTAAACTGTTATGGAAGGACGTGGGAACCCACCATGAACTATCTCCCAAGAAAGCCTCTATGTATTGCACACAGTCAGAAGATAATATGTTGGACGACCCGACTAACCCTCGGCGCCAGCCAGTACCCGGGCTGGCTGGTGTGTAATATGCTACCGAAGCCTCTGTCAAGGTGCCGCACCAGGCCTTGACAGCGGGAGATGCTACTGGCGAATTTTGCAGAAGAAAATGTTCTATCCAGGATGAGCATCGCATCGGTACCTGGAATGTACGCAGACTTTTGCAAGCAGGAAAACTGACCATCGTGGAAAAGGAGTCGGAGAGGCATCGTATATCCATCTTGGGTTTAAGTGAAACTCACATGAGAGGCCAGGGCCATTTCAAAACGGCCATGGGTAGCACTCTTTATTTCTCTGGGTGTGAAGATAAAAGCACAAGCGGAGTGGCAATACTGATACCAGCCCAATTAAGTAAGCACGTTCTTGGCTACAATCCTATCTCGGACAGAATCATCACATTGAAGTTGAACACTCGTCCTACCACTCTGAATATCATACAAGTTTATGCCCCTACTGGAAACGCCGCTGATGAGGAAATCGACAGATTTTACGAGAAACTCACCCAGGTCCTCAATGAAATGCCTAGCCGAAATACCACTATCATCCTTGGCGACTGGAATGCCAAGATAGGATCTACCTTCAATGATGATCATATAAGGATTTATGTGGGAAAACTTGGGTTGGGTGCTAGAAATGACCGAGGCCAAAGACTTCTGGAATACTGTATAGAAAGGAGCCTCAGTATTATGAACACCTTTTTTCAGCACCATCCCAGGCGCCTGTACACGTGGACATCTCCAGGAGCACGTTATCGTAATCAAATTGATTACATAATAATAGATAAACGCTGGCGATCCTCTGTGCACAATGTTAAAACCTATCCCGGCGCGGAGTGCGGATCTGACCACAACCTTCTAGTCGCAAAACTTAAACTTCGCTTAAAGGCTTTGAAGAGATACCCACCTGCCAAACCAAGGACGTTGAATCCCATCGAGCAGACCCAGCTTCGCGGCATGGTTGAATCTAGGCTGTCCGTTGACGCGGTCACTGCAGATGATGCCAACGCTACTTGGCTTTACCTTAAATCAACGATATGCCACAGCCTCGACACCATAGTCAAAGAGAGGAAAACATCCCAAACTAACCTCAAGAAAAGGCTGTGGATAACCGATAACACTTGGGAACTGATCGAACAGAGGAAAGCCATAAAGGTAAAGGGTTTGCAAGATAATCAAGTCAGAGAGGAGTACTCTAAACTATGCAAGTCAATTAAGAAATGCTGTCGTCATGACAAGAATGCCTTTATAATGAACATAGCCAAGGAAATCGAGGAGCACTCGCTCAAGTACCATACGCATGATCTTTTTAAGAAAGTCCGCATCCTCTGTAGGGAATTTAAGCCTAAAACGTGGGTCATTGAAGACAAGGATGGCAACCCCATCCATGAGTTGGACTGTGTTGCGGAAAGATGGCGCGAATATTGCGAAGACCTGTATCAGGACACCACCACTGACCCACAAGTTGCGAATAGTTTTGAGGTTATCAACCTTGAACCTTCTATCTTGCACTGGGAGGTAGTAGCGGCTATTAACTTGCTTAAAAATAGAAAAGCTCCCGGTCCTGACCAGATTACGGCCGAGATTTTGAAAGCATTGGGTGAGAATGGTGTACACATTTTTCATAAAATTTGCAATTACGTATGGACACAGGGTAAATGGCCGGACGACTGGGCCGAATCGACAATATTACCACTGCACAAAAAGGGGTCCACTAGGATATGTGATAACTACCGAACTCTAGCCCTGATATCTCACGCAAGTAAAGTCCTCCTACACATACTAAATAACAGAATTCGCCACTACTTGGATTGGCAAATTCCACCTGTGCAAGCTAGTTTCGTAAAGGGAAAGGGTACTAGGGAGCAAATCTTAAACATCAGGCAACTGATCGAGAAGTCCTACGAATTTAATACCCCTTTGATCCTGTGCTTCATCGACTACAGCAAGGCATTCGACTGCGTAAACTGGAACAGCCTGTGGACTGTTATCGCCGAACTAGGTGTACCCGAACATCGTATCTCCCTTCTTCGGTCACTATACGTCAATAACCGTGGAGTTGTGAGGGTGGACCAAACCCTTTCAAGTCCATTTATGTTTGGCAAAGGCGTGAGACAAGGATGCATTTTGTCTCCCATTCTCTTCAACGCTTACGGGGAATATATCATGCGGCGTACCCTTGAAGGCTGGGAGGGCGGTGTCTCTATCGGTGGAATCAAAATCACCAATTTGCGCTACGCTGATGACACCACAATTGTAGCAACTGATGAAGCTGAGATGAAGGCACTGCTGGAACGTTTGGAGCGCGTGAGCGGAGAACTTGGCCTATCGATCAACAAGTCAAAAACCAAAGTCATGGTAATAGACAGAACAAAGCAGCTAGAGCACAGTGGGACACTCGATCTTCAATATGTTGACAGCTTTGTATACCTGGGCTCTACCATATGTAATGATGGGTCGTGCGAAGCGGATGTAGGAAAGCGGATTGGTATGGCAAAAAGCGCAATGACTCAACTAAACAGGATTTGGTTAGACCGAGCAATCTCCAAAAAAACCAAGATTGGACTGGTGAAGACTTTGGTGTTCTCGATCTTCACTTACGGCGCGGAAAATTGGACCCTGAAAAAGGCCGACAGAGCTCGCATTGATGCGTTTGAGATGTGGTGCTGGAGGCGAATGCTTCGAGTGCCATGGACAGCCCACCGTACAAATGTGTCCATCCTACAAGAAGTGGGAGTTACTGTCAGGCTGTCAACCATCTGTCTTCGCAGAATTTTTGAATTCTTTGGACACATAGCCAGAAAGAAAAATGACAACCTGGAAATGCTTCTGGTAACGGGGAAAGTCCAAGGAAGGCGACCACGTGGAAGAAGCCCAATGTGATGGACAGATCAGATCCGCGAAGGCACTAAATCTAAAATCCACGATGCACTGCACACTGCTGAAGATCGCAACAAGTGGAAGGAGTTAGTCCACAAAATAATTCGTGGAGGCCACGACCCTCAGCAATGAGGAATACGACACAAGGAGGGAGGAGCGGTACTTACTCTGAAGACTCTGTAAGTCTGTAGTAGTCTGTACCTACATGGATTACAGCAATGCACATAGAAAATGTGCTAAATGTGGAGCAACGGCTGTTGAAGATACATATTTGAGTGAAATTCACAGCTTTAGTGGGTTCAGAAGGAACCGAGTCATAACGCATCTGGAAAGCGTATTAATTAACCGTGAAGAAATGTATGAATACTTGGAAATCCCGTAAAATGCCGTGTGTAAAGTTTAGTGTATCTGTGTGTGTAAAATGTAAAGGCCCCAGTACACAATGGGCCATCGCCGGCCACTCCAAGGGACGCATTTATGCGTTAGAGGGAGCAAGTGATATTGCTATCTCATTCTACCGCATGGCTGCGTCCCTTGGAGTGGCCGGCGATGGCCCATTGTGTACTGGGGCCTTAATAGGTAGGCATGCCTAAAGTTATTTTATTTGTATTATACTGAAAACTTTGTGAATGCGCTTTATTAATGTCTATTTTTTTATTAAGTTGTCCGGTTTAATTTTCAGTGTATATTTCTATATGTAAAACATTTTTTAATAAATAATACAATGTTATAAACATAAATATACCTTTTATTTAAATCAATTGATAATACCACAAACAAGGGGTAATATTTGCATCTTTCATATATTTCGTGATATGAAGATAACAAATATGTTTATCAACAGAATTACTACCTACCAATATCCGTTACCCGCCAGGCTAAACCGATTGTCAACTTTAGTTCCATTGGTACACAACGAGGGCGCCACTAGTATAAACGTATAAACGGAAGGGGACATTTTTTGTATGGAGTTACCGTTCTTCTCCTAGTGAGTATTATATTCTTTGATGAGTACTTGTCAGATAATTACATTTATAGTCGGTATGTCAGTATGTCACCATGGTATTTGAAAATTTATATCAACAATATATTATGTACTTAAATTTGAAAAAAAAAATCCTAGTAATTTATTCTAAAGACATGTTACGTCTCAAGCAGGTATCGGTTCCCTAGGCCGATAACCCCAGTCATTACAATCGTCGTAATCAATATCGTAATATTATTATTTTGTGTACAAGTTTAAGCGGTGACTACCGCGAAACGAGACAATCAAAATTTCGTCTTTCGTTATCTGCCTGTCTTCGCTCTAATAGGATGAGTGATAGAGAGGCAGATAACGAAATTTCTAATTTTCGTGTTTCGCGGTAGGCCCTCTGTTTGTGCTAGTGGTGCCCTCTCCGCAGAGTTTGCGTAATATTCCGTTTAGCTTGTTTAGGAATATCATGGAGAATATATAAACTTTGATATAATCACTACGTTTGTTCTGTCCCACAATTTTGTATGTTTAGCAAAATGTTTAGTCTGCCGTGAGTCTGCCAAACACAACTTGTCAGTCAGTAAGAACGGAATCTATCTGATTCTATCTGTGGTTAAAATTGTCTGAGCGACTGTCTCGTCAACTCGTTTGTGATTGGTCTATATTATACTTTTTAACATCGTTAGCTAGTTACCAATCAAATCTACAGAAAAATATAATTATTTATTATTTTACTAATCGCGAGAAAGTTGTGTCCTGTGTACAAAAATACTTTGTGAAATAAATCGCGTTGTATTTTCTATTATATCGATTAGAATAGGACAATGATTAAACTTTTTTCATTGAAACAGCAAAAGAAAGATGAAGAGGGTACAGCGAGAGCTGGTGGTTCACAAAAGAAAGCGTCGGCAGCTCAGCTGCGGATTACAAAAGGTAAGAGACCATAAAATAAGACGTATGAACTTGAAAGTAATCACTGTATTCTATACCTATTGCTGAAAATTAGAGTCGCGCTGAGCTATAACCTACGTCAGCATCACCTAATCATGTCGCATAGTCATTTTTACTTGAAACAACCCTTTCAATTTCAATACACTTAATTTCTTTACAGATTTGAATGAGCTGAATTTGCCCAAGACCTGCAGTACAGAGTTTCCAGATCAAGATGATTTACTCAATTTTAAACTGATAATATGCCCTGATGAGGGTTTCTATCGAGGAGGCAGATTTGTATTTAGTTTTAAGGTAAGTCTCCTGTCAAAAATTCTACCACAGATTTTTACAAAAGGGTATTACTATTATACTCTTATGAATTCATTACTGATTACATCCTAAACCTTATTAGAATTACTCTTTCTGTAACAAAATATTGAAAAAAAAATCTTGGAAGATGTTGCATTGCTTTTATGACATTCAGAATTAACAAAAAGAGCAATTTAAGTAGACAATTAGAAGGAAAGAATGACTAACTAGGGTTAATCATATGTAATAAATAAACCCCATTGTCAATGTTGCAATTCATTGAAAATGAGTGCTTGCAAAATTGTCTACTGTTATAGTTCGTTTTTTTAGCATTAGAAAGAACTTGCAAGAAGGTAAGCGATTTTGACAAGTCTTTTAATTGAAAAACACTTTTTAAAAATCAAAATTTAATACTTATGAAAGCAGAAGAATATAAATTATTGTATTAGTTTCATAATTGTTACATATTTGCCGTAACTTATTTTGAAAATGTGTTTTTCAATTAAAAGACACATCAGGATTGTTTACCTTATTTCTAATGCTACAAAAAAACGAACTATAGTGTCCAACTTTGCCCAAGTGAAATATTAATGTAATAATTTTACCAAGAAGTAGACAAAAAAGGCAAGTCCTAGAAGACTACTGGAACAAAGATTTGCTCAACATCATATTCATCCCAGATTGATAGCCAAACCCAGTAATGAATATGAAACTACTTCATTAGATGTAATGTAATTAGCAAACAAGCACAAACAATAGATTTACTAGTTACAAGAATGGGGACACTTATAAACCTCATCACCACATTAATAACAAAGCCAAAAAGACTTCTATATGCCGAGGAGCATGGAATGCAAATAGATTAGCTCCTAGGTATAAAAAATGAACTTGAAGTCATCCTTAAGAGCATCAAAATTGATTATGTTAATGTCTGAAACACACCTTAACTACAGAGAAACCTTTCTAATTCAGAATTATGATGACTACTGCACTAAACATCCCGATGGCAGCTACCATGGTGGGTCAGCCATGGTGAAAAAGACACAAATCAAACATTACATATATCTAAGACATATATGTACCATCAGCTCTGAGAGGATTACCTACAAGCCACAACAATTACAATAGAAGACAAAAATTGACCTAATAATGTTAGTACTGTTTACTGTCCGACGAGACACAGAATATCTCATGAAATGTTTAAAAAATATTTTCTAACCCTCGGAGACAAATACATTTGTGGAGGGGACTGGAACAGTAAACAGATTGAGGATCATGGCTAGTTACTTTTTTTGTATTTCATATTTGTCAACGGGCAAACCAACATATTGGCTAACTGACCGAAACAAAATTCCTAACTGGATATACTTTTTATTATTTATAGTAATGATTATGATGATATTGATGATGCAACATTTTATATAACTAATTTCTCTGCGAAGACTCAAGGCAATCCTAAAGAAAGAAGCTATCATACCCAACCATCCAATATTGGACTTTGAGAGCAGCATTCAACAGTAGAACAAGTACACCATGTGGTGAACAAGATAAAACAATCTTTAGAATAAAAGAATACTGTGCCACTGTATATCCAACAAGCATTTGATAAGGTCTGGTCTGGCATGATGGACTGTTGCATAAACTGAAAATGTTATTACCAAACTCATTTTACATGGTATTAAGATCATGATTGAACAGACAAGACAGAAAATACATCAATGCCTCTTCCCCCGCAAGTCCCGCAAGGCTTGGACCTGTTCTTTACTCTAATTTACAGCTGACCTACCATGTAGTGAAGAAGTAGTAATGGCAACATATGCTCACGATACGGCCTGTCTTGCACGGCCGTGTGTATTGGGGAAGTAGGTATATATATATATTGTTTACATAACAATATATATATATACCTACTTCCCCTTTTGGTTAAATGACAACTAAAAATTGGGGACAGGGATTACCCACATTATATTACAAATTACGAATACATACAGGACATTACAAATGGTATTTATTACTTAGTAGTTTCAGATTCAAAAGTAGCAAACAGATCAGGCGCTTTCATATATATTTATGTATATTTTTATTGTGGAGTAGGTCTACTCCTCTACTCCTTTGTGCCCAGTTGGCACCAGCAAATCTGAGACATCTAAGTTCTAACGTTTCCATCTATTCTGTACTAATTTATATATGCCATTCCTTACAGGTAGGACCAAACTATCCTCACGAACCTCCCAAGGTGAAATGTGAGACGGCCGTATACCATCCTAACATAGACCTTGAAGGAAATGTCTGCCTCAACATACTAAGGGAAGACTGGAAACCAGTGCTGACAGTCAACTCCATAGTGTATGGGCTGCAATACTTATTCCTGGTAAGTAAAGCTTGTTTTAATACCCCCTTATTCATAAAACGGTACGGGCCTGATTTAGTTAAATTATGTTTTATCCCTTTCTTACAAATACAGTGTCAAAATGACAGATAAAGACAAAGGATTCATAGCTAATTTAGGCCTGTAACGCGTTTATGAACAACGGCAATAGTCTTTATAGTCAAACCAATTTGTCAGTAGAGTGAAATGGTGTGGGAGGTCGACTATTTGGGCCGCATTCTTTTAACCTTTTGAACGCCACAGACGGCAATTGACTTCAACGCAAAATCGTGACAACGACGCCAAAGACGGCATTTGACATCGATCGTTTATTGATGAAAATCTACTGAAAAACACCCCACTTTTAGGTTGGCATTATTTATTCACAAAACTAAATTTTACCCCCGTGGCGTCAGTGGCACGGCAAATGGATGCGCCGTTTGGCGTTCAAAAGGTTAAATTTGTATCCACATCCCACAATATAAAGAATACAGAAACCAAAGAAATACAAAGAAATTGTTGAGAGCTTACGAGTAACGCGTGACGCATGAATAAAGAACATACTCGTATCATATGTTCATAAGTTCATAACTGAATTATAGTATGTTCATAAGTTCATAACTGAATTCGTAAACTTTCCTAAATATTCAGGCTTTTCCTCGAGTCCTTCTAGGTAACCATTCCTGTCACTAAATCCATCCTCCGCCCCACCGCCCTTAACCCTCTTATACCTGATTTATTTATTTTCAAATTTGATTCAGGCAACAAGACCCATATTACATATACCTTATACTCCTTATAGACTAATATACATATACATTTCATTTCATAAACTAAAAAAACTAAACACTATTTTGCCAACAGTACGGCGTCGAAACACGACACCCTTCAACTTCACGTGAACCCCCGAACCATTACCCCCCACAACTCTTACCCTCAGACCCCTCCACACCCAACCCCTCCATTTTCAACCCTTGACCTCTCAACTCTTAACCCCGACCCCTCTTATTGACAGTTAACAGTGTGGACGATTTGCATATGTGTTGCCTAGCTCAAACAGGCGCCAAGTAGTGTTTAAAGTACATTCTTAAACCATCAATTGTATGTATTTCCTTGTTTGCCTACAAATCTACATCATTAGCATTTTACCTTGGGCATGCAAAAAAGAAATCCTTCTAATTAAATATGTTAGTGATTATAATTAAATATGGCATCGCAATTATTTCTAACAAGCAACAATACACGCTACAAGAGCTACGGCACATCGCAGCTAGAGTGGAATAATTAGCTAGAGACTTCCTAAATTGTATGGATTTTTTTATAATAATGACTTTTATTTTCCCGTACTGTGCTTCTAACCAGTTGGTATTTCCCAGGAACCGAATCCAGAGGACCCACTGAACAAGGAGGCAGCCGACGAGTTGCAGAGCAACAGGCGATTGTTCGAGCAGCACGTGCAGCGCGCCATGCGCGGCGGCTACGTCGGCTCCTCCTACTTCGAGCGCTGCCTCAAGTGACCCACGAACCAGCTGTGAATACCCTCAACAAAGCATTTTTTATTTCTTTAGATAATTACATCACGCTATATTATCACATAGGTCAGTGTTTTAGCTAAACCGGTCTTATGAATGCAAATAAACTTGACATGTATAATTTGAAATACTCGTGGCGCTGTAGCTGCATGCTTTTTACGCTTTTTAATTTGATTTCAGTGTTTATATACGGATGATAAAATTAAATTATTAGTTAAACAATAGATTGCTAGCACAAAAAGTTGATTCTCGCTCCTGTTAACCATTTCGCACCACAGACTAGATATTATGTACCTGACTAGCATGACCGCGTTTGTCCTTTGGCAAGCAATCTTCTCTAACTGACAAGTATGAACCGAAGTGCAAGAGGGATAAATGTCTTATGTCGGCCATAAACTCGATCATGCTACCCAAGTACCCACGCTACGTATCATGCTATTAAGATTTTGTGGAATCGTTTTAATGGAACAGATAGGTCTACACAGAACACATGCAACATTTTGTGGTGTTTGAATTGTGGATTGTAAATCGTTACCAGACAAAATCTTATTGGCATCCACCTCTGAGCTCAGTTGTCTGTGGTTATAAAAAGACGGACAATGTTTGCCGCGAATCGAGGCGTACGCAATTCATTGTTTTAGCCAATACATATGGATTTATCTGGTAAAGTTTGGGCACCAAACGACGAGCGCCATTTTTTTTTGCGTTTTAGAGATGAATTGAGTGCCTGCCTCAGTGTACATAGGTAACTAAATATTACATTCTAGTTTTCTTTTATAATTCTTTTGGAACGAAGCACCTTGGTGCACTCGCCTCTGCAGTGTTTTATAATTAACTCTAAATAAGAAAACTGTCCTTTTGTTTCTAAATTATGATAGATATATTAGTATAAAATGTCAGGGTTCAACTGCTACTTCGCTATTATGCGTAGCTTTTGAGAAAAGTAGCAGCAGTTTGCTTGATTGGGTTCTGTAAAATACTCTGTAAATTACTACATGATTCATTATAAACAATTTTTTCGGTTAGACGTGTACAGGTTGATTCATTAAATCTGGCGGGAGAAAAATAGAGACAATTACTGATGTAACAGTATGTATACGATGTCAAAATTCTAACCCGTATTTACGGATACGCGTGAGTAGCGTGGCGAATTACAAGGTTTAGTACGAGGACGGAGGCACTTTTTTCTGCGTTTATACACTCATGTTCTCTATTCGCCACGCCACTTGCACGAGTGTGCAAATAAATACGGAGTTATGCACTTAATGTACCAGTTATCACAATCACTGTGTATTTTTAGGAATCGATCTTTAGATTTTGCTTGTTCATCGATTTATCAAAGTATACAACTTTGAAGTAGTGATTTAAATTATGTATATGTGTGTCTGTCAATTCAGTACACATTAAAACTGAAGGTTTGTCCATTTTCAGACGTCCAAGAGATGGATACCTACATTTTTCTAGCATAGGTAGGATTTTGATAAAAGAACGTGTCCATTTAACTTAGAGGTCTGAAAATGTGTAAGACTCTTCCTATAAACCGACGTATCGTTATACCGCTTACAAGCCGGCTACATCAATGCTATTCACTTGTCTAGACCAAAAATATTATACTATTTCTCGACTATAATTATAATGTACGGTTGTAACTCTATTTGTCTCTATAGATTTGAGTTAAGTATATTTGTTTCTAGAAAACTTGACATTGCATTGTTAATATAAAGTTCAATAGAAAGTGCTGAAGGGTACACTGACGAGACGATTGCTGCTCATATGAAGTAAATGTCTTGTGAACTGCAAATCCAACTAAGAAATAGTTTACTTTGTAAGATTTTAATGTAACGTCATGAATATTTTGTATAATTTTGTAATCATAATTCACGAGAAATCACTTTTGCCAATAGGATTTATCCCAAGCTTTATGTGTTTTCTTTTTTGTTTGTAACGATAATCCTTTCAAATAACTGTTAGCTATAATACCTAACTAAATGTGAACAGCAAAAATAGAAGTACATAGTAAATGTTTCGGTCTGTTAAGTATATATATTAAGATTACTTTTGAGAATAAACTGTGAAACAAATAGTTGTATTTATTAGAGTCTGTGCGGTAAGAGAAGAGTCGTGGAATGTATGGGGCCCAATACATTCCACGACTCTTCTCTTTCCGAACAAACTCTACCAATGCATTTTCGTGTTGTTTACATTTAGTTAATTAAGTAATTGAACTCCTTGGTATATAATGTAACTTAAATGTAGGAAAATTTATAAGGAGTCGTAAATTGAGTTTTTGCACTCATTTAGGCTTAGTAGGATGGCAAACGCTAAAATAAAACAAACATATGTTTATTTATAAAGAGGGTGATTCGAATAATGCACTATGATCAAAATAAAGCAGTGTCATTCCCATCTGTGCCCGCACCTATCACTTGAGGACAAAATGGGAATACCAAGATTTAGTTCCATCCAAGATGGGAAGGCGACTATTCCCAATTTGTCCCCGGCGGCGGGCATAGATGGGAAGGCATCAATCCCATTTGTCCTAGGCAGGCACATATTATAATGAGAAGGAATCGTTCCCGTCTATGCCCGCTATACATAACTAATGCGGGGACAGATGGGAAAACATCAATAAAGTACTAGAAAATAATTAAAAAAACGTAGACTGCGTTTATTTTATGAAACAATTTCTATTTAATAAATCGGAAAGAACTAGAAACATCTTTATATGAGTGAATTGCAAAAAAATTGTACGTAATTAAGCGCAGTTAAGAAGCTGTGTAGTCTTAACTTAATTGATTCATTTGTGTTACGATAATTAACTATGTAAATTGTATTGTATTGTACTTAATTCGTACACATATA
Organism: Cydia splendana; assembly: GCF_910591565.1. NCBI lineage: Eukaryota > Metazoa > Arthropoda > Insecta > Lepidoptera > Tortricidae > Cydia > Cydia splendana. The sequence continues at coordinate 9,039,874 of NC_085987.1, read as the reverse complement.
AGTCTATAGCATACGCTATAGTATTTTATACAATCGTGATATAATAGAGAGTTTTTCAGTCGAGTACCGTGTTTAGACAACGAAGCTTGCTGAGTTGTCTAAGTAAGGTCACAGATTATATAATAGTTCTTACGAACAGATATTTATCTCTCAAAGAAAACGCAAATACCTACCGTTTTAATACCTACACAAAAATACAATGAAGTGACCTTCACCGCGCCGCTCCCCGCACCGCGCGCACCAGCACAACGCTAGGGTTGCTGACGCTTAGAAATGATAAATAAATACCTACTTAAATAGCAGATGAATTTAAAGGAAAGCTAAATCTTAATTTATACCTAATATTCCGTTTATGCGTTAATGTTTGCGAAATACTCATTTTTAAAGGTCATATGTCCCTGCAGTAACCGCAGTGTTTACGCCGTTTTATAAACCGCGCAATGATCCCAGCAAGTATTAGTTTTAAAACTTCGTGTAATTTAAAACCAGACAAAGATTAATGTTACACAATAAAGAAAAATCATAGAGAACCTTCGAGCAACAACGGCTTCCGACACATCGGAAGGGAGGGGCCCAAGCGATATCTCACCGTACAAATCTTTCTGCCATTTTTCGCGGGGGGAAAGGTGCACACAGTCGCACTTCTCACACACTTCCATACAAAATCCAATCTGTAATGACGACACAAATACATAGAAAATGACACACGTCAAAGACAAATCTTGCAAACCTCGATCTCTTTTTGTGTAGGACGAGTGACAAGTGTCACAACACGCACACTAACACATTTTCGTTGAAGTATGTTATTGTATTCTGAGAGATGAGAAGTCGGATTTGTCGCTCGACCGATCCGCAATTTGTACTGAGCGAGCAAAATCGATAAATCCAACAATTACATGAGACTAAAATATAATAATTGTGTTTGAATGTAATTAAACGTATGATATGTAAAAAAAAAATATTACATGTGAAATGTAACACTTTCTTTTTGTAAATTTGATGTCCCCGACCTTTTTATAACAAAAAACCGAGCAAACAGGCATTTTTGTGCAGCAGTGTTCACGCGCGCGTCTGGACTCGGTCTAGTGAAAAATCCAAGTGCAACTAGTTTTATTACCCGCGCTAGATTAGATTGACGCGCTAATCTTGTACCTCGGCAGAGGGGAAATAGTGCGAATGCCGCCTCCCTTCCGTGTTGCTCGAAGTAGAGAACCCATGAATACAGATAATTAATTATAAGTTAACCAGAGCATAAAAGAGTAGGTACTGTCCGATGTAAAGTTAAGTTACTGTCGTTAAAATAAACATTTACCAAAATAAATTAAAAATTTGCTACCTATTTCAAATATTCATATACATTTGTCGTAATAAACATTACATGTTTAACTAAAGAAATTCAATAGTAACCACGTAGCTTGTAACTATCGTAAAAATTGACAGCGCGGCGCGCGGTGACGTGTGTGTTGTGAGCGCGTGTGGGCAACCAACTAACTGGCTTGCTTTTCTACCGTGAACGGTAGCAGATTCGTAGGTATAAATCCGAGCTCGCGTGGATAGTTCCATAGAGGCCTGGTAAGGTACGAGATTGAAAAGCTTGATTATATCACTATTGTATACAATACTTTTTCTACGCGTCAACAAAAATAATACTTTTCTCAAAAATGGACGGCAAAGTCGACTTTGCCGTTTAAAAAATAGGTCGCGAAGCGCGTAGTTTATGGTCAGTCAAAAATTAAAAAGTTAAAAACATTGCAGTCTCGATTTTGGGACTGCAATGTTGCATACAAATTCCATTATTTGTCGAGTTCCAAACTTTTTAAAACTTGAAATGGCCATATCAAATTAAGGCACAGGCCCATTAAACAGCCAAACAGATGATTAGTACCGCGACTATTTAGCTGTCTCAAATAGGTTGATGTATTTTCGGCAGAAAAATACACTTCTATTTTTTTATTAAAAAAATAAAAAGGCGGCAAAGCTAATTTTTTCAATTGTTTCTACTTTTTTCTGTGAAAATATATACGTAAGAACGTTGCTTTTGTAAAATATTTCTATGATATTTATATTTCTTGCACCATTTTTGAGAAAAGCACTATATATGACTCGGCTGGAAGGCTACTTGCTGGCTTCGGATTCAATTAAACGGACTCCCAAGGTCGTCCGTTTAAAACGAATCCTCAGCCTGCAAGTAGCTACTTCCGAGCCTCGACAATAATGTACTATTAAACTAGTAGAATCATACAAACAAACGAAACCAAAAGCTAAGATACGCGTGCAGCCGCGATACCTTCATACTGGTACGCGCCCCGGCGGGTTGGTCAACGACACCTTCTCGTAACGCATGGGGCCCTGGTACTTGCTCCGCGCTAAATTCAATTTTTAGACAGTTGTTTTCTCGATTTCGGCCACCGTAGCCTATGGAGACTAACAAGCAACGCTAAGTGATTTTCGTAGTCTATGGATGTTGCTATATTGAGGGTGTCACATGCGCGTTTCTGACTTATGAAGGAATTGTTTCTACTATACAACCTAAAATAAATAATTATTTTGAGCTATGGTTTTGTTTCGTCGTCTTGATCGCGGCGAGCTGTGATTGGTCAATTTCATTATAGTTGACTAAACTGTACTTATCGAAATTAATATTATAGTTGAGTTGGGAGCCCATACATTAAAAATACCCAATTGCAGTTTGGTATAAGAAATCTTAATTCAAGAATTACAGTCGGCGAGTAGAATAACACACTTTCATGCATCTAACTTAAATAGAAATGGCTTAACTGTCGTAACTCGTAACACAATGGAATCAATTAACTTTACACTAATTACAGGTGCTTCACTATGTACAATTTTTTTGCTCATAGTTATGTAGTTATTTAGTAGAGAGGTAACTTGACCGTTACATGGGTGAGGTACCATCGCCCACACTGTTAACTGTACATCGGTGGACCTTATGCCTTTTGTAATAAGGCCCACCGATGTACCTACAGTTAGGAGTGTTGCTGTTTGTACATGTTTGTTTCATATAATTATAAACTCCATAGTGGCTAATCGTTGACAGTTTGAAAAAAGGAGCTGATATGTCTTGTGAGTCAACCACCTTTTTTAACCTAGAAACAACTATATTAGTAACAAATTGTATGTAGTTTCGCCGGCGCGAACATGGGGGAAGCATAATGAAAAAAAAATAACAAAAATAGTATAAGGGGGACAGACGTAGCGAGCGACGCGAAGTGAGCCTCTATTCATAGGCCTTGAAGCGAGCTACAGGCGAGTGACAGTCTCCTTCCGCCTGGCAGTCCGCGCGGCGTGAGTCAGCCCGAGCCCGAGCCTCGCACCGCTCACCACCGTCAGTGTCACTCCCGCCGTTGGCCGCACCGCGCACTCGTGCTCGCGCTCGCTCACTACACGCTCTCTCCACACTGCGGCGTGTTCAAAGCATAGGTGTTTCGGTTACACCACTCGATTGCGAAAGTCTGCGCGATGATATACAAGTGAGAGCCGACATCGGACGCCAGGGTAACGCTCATCGCGCACGGTGAGCCAGTTTATTGGACGAGAGACATTCGAAACGCGCCAGCTGTGAGGGACGGGGGGCGCAACGGCGTCGGTTGCACACGCGGGAGCGACGTTTCCTAACACACTTACTTTGCTGTGAGAGAGCTACGAAAACCAATTTTTAATGTGTCAAGTCAGTATAGCATATTGCTGCTACGTCAGATCGCAGAACGCTTCGAGCAGGAACTACAAGGTTATGCAAATGAGTTCTGAACGCTTCTATACTAGGGGTAACCAAAAGACCATTCATAACTTCAATAAACTTTAACGTACCAGTTACCGTACGGTAGTCTAAGTGCTTATCTATCGTTTCTCTATTATCGTTCGGTGTCGCGATCGCTAATTGCTAATTACTGTGGGAGTCGAGTGATAAGAAGCGGGCGCGTTATCAGCGGGCGAGGGCGACGGAGCGCGCAGCACTCGCGGCACAGCAGGGCAGCAGCAGCACTCCCAGCAGCGATGGCAGCCGTGCAGGAGGAGACGCTGCTCGCGCGCTGCGAGATCCCCATCATCGACCTGGCGCACATAGGTGAGCCTTCTTACTTTCGCTTGGTCATTGTCACCGCCGCCGACCGAGCGCATTCACTGTTAAACACGGTCAGCGTCGAACCAGACCGCTACCTAAATCTGACTACAAATATAACGGTCTATCCCAATTCTTTACTTACCTACACAAACGACAAAGCGATGGCGAAACGTTTGTTACCTGCACGCGCATCCTTATTATTATATTAAAAAAGCTGGCGGACCAGATCTCGCGCAACATTGCGTGCTTAGCGAAGCGACAGCTGTGCCCCGAGACTCCCTACCTGCTACGATTTGATTAACGTCCAACACAAATTGCCCTCGCGTTCATCCCGCATCCCGCTCGAGTTCAAAGACCGCACACCAGTTATTTAGAAGTCGGTCTAAGAGTTCAACTCGGTTCATGCACCTAGTTCATAAATCATCCCGAACACCGCCGACCCATATACACGCTGCATCTTTCGGTAAACTGAACGTAAATAATGAGGTCACTGGAAATAGTAAACAAAGACTGAAATTACTGAAAGGATGAGTAAGAGATAGGGGCATGTTCACGGCGCCACTATAGGCAACGACCGCTATGAGTCAACAACAAACATCCTTATAAGAATTTAAACAAAGCGGGTTTTATGAAATAATGGATAATGTATGTTACTTCTTTACAAATATTATTATATAAAAACAATCAACTCTATCTTATTACATATTATGATCATACTAAAATATGGCGTATAATATAAATTGTTCTATATTTAGAATTGAAAACAACTATACCTATTTTCGAGAATCGAGATTGTAATTCAATAGGTACCCATAAATTAAAGACTCAATAAAATATGAAATGGAGCTTGAGTTGTTGATCGGGTGGTTCTGGCTACATAAGTCGGAAGCCGTAGCTTCTAACAGGGAGCAGACACAAAAAAAGCAAGCCTTGCAACTGGGGGCAACGGCCGGCGGTCCCGCGCTCCCTCCCACATGCCACTGCGTTTCCCGATTCGCACTCGTCCTCATTCTACATGGTATTCTAGGTACAAGTATCTTTACTCTGATCTCCTTCTCTTGCTGCTACCTAATTAATCTCATTTTACACAATAGGTATAACTATGAATTACGGTACTTACCTACTGTAACCTACGTAAGGTGTTCAAAGACAAAAATGTAAATACAGTGAAACCTGGTTAATTGGCACCTGGATAAATGGAAAACCTCAATAATTGCAACCAAAAGTCCGGTCCCGGTCCCGTGAGACCAAAAGGCCTCTATAATTGAAATTTTGGAACCTATATAATTGCAATTTAGATTTTAGGGCTTATCGTAATTTTGCCTCTGTAATTGACCACATCGCAACTAAGACCTCTATAATTGACACTATGTTAAAAATATCCGTTATTTTTGCTCTTCTTTTTACCTCTGTATTATTGAAACGCGTCTTACTTATTACTTCTGTAATTGAAATAATGTAGTTGTAGACAGCAGAAACAATATTTTAATAGCAATGATCATTTTATTTATATGTATCTTCATCCAGAAATCAATTTATTTATTGGTTATCTATCACAGCCTGTAGTAGGTGAAATAGTTTTGATTAAATCAAAAACAAAGTATGCTTTTTCCATTCTAATAAAACTTTCTTCTACGATTCAAGGGAATTTTTTAAACCCAAATGATTAATAAGAAAATAAAGTAGTAATTAATGTAGTGTATAAGTACAAGTATAGACAGAAGCTATAATTATATAGGCCAAAAACCCAGAACGTAATCGTGTAAATCTACTTTCAATGGTTATTTGCACCTCCATAAAAGAAATTTGTCAGAACGCAACCTCTATAATTGACACAACGATGTTTTGAACCTCGTTAATTGACACGACCTGCTTAAATGAAAAACCTGGTTAATTGAAAAAAAATGGCCGGTCCCTTGAGATTGCAATTATCCAGGTTCCACTGTAAGTACATAGTGGACTGAGTCGACTATGTAATTGCAAACCTACCGTAAGACCATTTCAAATATACAAATGAAAAGTTATTATTTAGTATTTTATTTATAACGTAAATATGACATAGTTCTAAGGTGTTCTCTTAAAGGAAATCCTTCAAGGGGCCTGCCCTAGAAATCCTAGAATGAAGTAAGGTTTCAGGACTTTCAGGTAACAGAAAAAAAACCTTTAGTAGATGCGCGATTATAAAACATAAAGGACACCTTTATGGACAAGACAAACGGACGTACCTAATCTAAATCTCTCTATAACCTGAGCCTTATATTGATTGATTCATATTATGTAACAAACAAAACGAACATCACTACGGAATATTTAAATAAACAAGAAAGTAGGTATTTTATCGCAAATTCCGATCCACTGAAGCGATTAGTGCTAATCGGCTTGATATCAGACACTATATTTTTACCTATACCTATCCATATTATAAAATAAGCTAACTTAAGTTTAAAGAGAAATAAAGGAATAATCATCCATATATTGTCATTCCTGAGTTCCATTCCAATTTTCATATTACGTAGAACATGTTATATTATATCAACCAACAACACAAAAGTTGTCGTTTGACAAGTCAGTGACCATAAAACATAGCACGGTATAGCGCCATCTGGTTCAGCTGTCAAACACACCTACCTCACCATTAAAGAGGTGTCTTGGGGCACGATTTTTCCTTCTTATTATAGGTACTTTTTACACCTTTTTACCTTCCGTAATCATAATCAATACTAGCGAGCCACCACGGCTTCGCACGAGTTAACAAATACACCTAAACCTTCCTCAAGAATCGCTCTATTGATAGATGAAAGCCGCATGAAAATCCGTTCAGTAGTTTTTGAGTTTATCGCGAACATACTTACAAACGCACAAACAGACAGACGCGGCGGGGGACTCTGTTTTCTAAGGTGTAGTGATATACTTTGTGCTTAAAAGTAGGTAATAAATACGTTCTTACTGATCGTGTCTCCGGAATACTTATAACAGTCTGCCAAACGAGCACTGACCCACATTTTGTACGAATTCATTCATCAGTTTCATCATTCAGTCTCGCCCACGTCAGCTTGTAACAGCTAGGTTATTTAAAACTGTAAAAATGTCATAGGTATACGTGTTACGAAAAGATCACTAATTTTTATTTAGGCACCTACCTACTCTAATTCTTATACCTACACATCACTTTTCATTCGAAACTAATAATATTGATATTATAGATTAAGATCGAGTTTTTATTAAATAAGGGCTATCAAAACTAAACATAATATATTTTAAATACCATTTAAATGACATCCCCACGCACGCCTCCCATAAGGTCGGGACCCCATGGTCCCGAGATATGGAAAGACATGAAAATGATAGGCGTAATTACTTCATAAACAGGCAAAGGGATCCGATGACAGTTCACAAAGTAATATCGTAATGTTATTACCACTACGTTATTACGTATTAAGTGGGCGATTTACCCTGTACACATTAGCATTGGGTTCTATTATTTTGTAAGAAATTGTTAAAAATATTATAGTACCTAGCTATGTTTTTTCGCTATATAGTAACTATGTATTTGTCTAATATTGGCGTCATATCCACAAAAAATACGTATCTCCTACAGTTTAATAGTTTTCCATACTGACCCAATCCATGGCCTCGCCTACATCATCTGGCATGAACATTATTTAGAGCCCGACTTTGCCTAAGCGACAACGGTGCTGCATAGATTAGCCTCCTACTTCAGTCGACCTACATCATAGATCAAGTTAATAAATACCTACGCCGAAGCGAAAGCGGCGGTTGGACAGTCCTTGGTGATTCAGGGCTTGAACAGGATCGGATGATACTATTAGGTCAAGGAAACCTATTGATTCTATACAAACTTTCGTTTCGCTGTAGGTACATAAGCGAGATGCAGTGCGAATGATATCCTCGTTGATTATGGTTGCAAAGTTTTTAATATGATAACGTCTTCCTAACGAGGGCCTATCGCGCTGCTTCGTGAGGTACTTAGTTTATTTGCCTGTATCGTTCGAATATGCCAGAGGGATAGAGAGGCAAATAACGAAATTGAGATTTCTGCCTAAATTCCTATATTCAATACCTTCCATATGAAATGTGAGCTTCCAGAGTTGCATGCAATACCTTTTATATTTGTAAAACGTAACCTATCAAAATATAATTAAAATATTACAGACCCTGGATAGTTGAAATCTCAAAGGACCGGCAATTTTGTGTCTATTAACCAGGTTTCCCGTTTATCCAGTACCCGTACCATGAGTCACTGACATTATCAAAACAGACATATACGCTAACATCTACGTAATTTAAGTACCTTCTATCTTCGAGCAACACCGGCTTCCGATACATCGGAAGGGAGGGGCCCAAGCGATATCTTACCGTACAAATCTTTCTGCAATTTTTTGCGGGGGGAAAGGTACACAATGAAAGGTATACAAAATCCAATCTGTAATGACGACACAAATACATAGAAAATGACACACGTCAAAGACAAATCTTGCAAACCTCGATCTCTTTTTGTGTACGGACGAGTCACAAGTGTCACAACAGGCACACTAACACATTTTCGTCGAAGTATTTTATATTGTATTCTGAGAGATGAGAAGTCGGATTTGTCGCTCGACCGATCCGCAATGTGTACTGGGCGAGCAAAATCGATAAATCCAACAATTACATGACACTAAAATATAATAATTGTGTTTAAATGTAATTAAACGTATGGGGTCATCCATTAATTACGGTACACGAATTTCTAGGTTTTTTACCCCCCCCCCCTAATTGTCACACTTGGTCACATTTGGCAAACCCCTCCCCCCTGGTGTGACGTCACATTTCTTCAACGAAATCGGCAAATATTTTATCAAAATATTTTTGACAAAAGAAATATTTAGTAATTTTATAACCCAAAACTGATTAACACATTCAACACCAAGAACCCGACTGTCGGGTACACTGTTCGTAGCGACTACGCGCTACATACGACGAAACCGTGGCTACGCGCTACGAGCGTAACCCGTAGCACTTAGTGGTATTGAATGTGTTAAGAAATAAAATTAAACGAATAAAAACGATGATCGTTTCAAAAACTTGTTATTTAAATGAAAATTAGCGTATAAAATAATTTAAACACATTTTCGGTTACTGATGAAGTTAAAGTGACGTCACAAAGTTTATGACTCCCCCCTCCCTCTTGTCACAACATGTCACATTTTCTTGACCCCTCCCTCCCCCTAAACGTGTGATGTAATTAATGGATGACCCCGATGATATGTAAAAAAAATATTACATGTGAAATGTAACACCTTCTTTTTATAAATTTGATGTCCCCGACCTCTTTTTACGACAAAAAACCGAGCAATGAGGCATTTTTTCTGCTGCTGTGTTCACCCACGCGTCTGGCCTGGGTCTAGTGAAAAATCCGAGCGCAACTAGTTTTATTACCCGCGCTAGATCAGTTGATCTTGTACCTAGGCAGAGGGGAAATAGTGCGAATGCCTCCTCCCTTCCGTGTTGCTCGAAGCCTTCTATACATCTGGCTCGCACTAATAGCTAGTACGAGCGAGATGCATAGGAAGTAAGTTTGTTCTCGATAGCGTTTATGTCAGTGGTTCGATAAGTTATCTGCAACGGGATAGCTCTCGCTACGTATCGACACCTAGGAGGCGATAACGAATCCATTTCGCTTGTCAAAAGTGTCACTTGGCTAGACAATGTATGGCAGATATCGAATTCCGGTAACGAATGTTTTGCGTTTCGTTACAAGTGTTACAACATTGCAACTTGGCTAACATTTTTGTATTCGTTAATATTTTTCGACAGACTCATCTACGGTACCTGTCATTCCCATAGATTTTTTATCGATTCGTTAGCGATATCTTTTTTCGAAATGCGTTTCGGCTAGGCCCCCAGGTCTCAATTAACCAAGCTTCACTATTAAGCAAATATTATCTAAATTATCTTCAAATAATATTATTCGTGTTATCATTTTGAATGACGTTAGTCGCCTACTGTATTATTGATTGCGCGTAAATATATCACAATTTCTTTTTCTGAATTTCAATAATATTATGGACAAAGTTGTATTCATGACTGTCGGAGTCCCGGCATTCTGGATCTTCATTCTTCATGAAATTCTAAGTAGAGATGCCACGAATATTCGGCAACTATTCGGCCTATTCGGCCACTTTGCCGAATATTCGGTATTCGGCCGAATGTTACCTACTATTCGGCCGAATACCGAATATCTATTGCACCTACTTAAAAAGAAAAATTACACAAAAAATAACCAAAAACTAGGTATAATAATAATTAAAATGTATTCTTGGAAAGTAGTTAAATACGAAGACACCTTTTTGAACATTTGTTGATTACAGAATATTTTATTTTTAACATGGATCTGATTTGTTTGACTCTAACTACATTCATTAATTCTGTTCAACATAAAAATATATCTTAGCAAACGTTGTGCTTAGTTGGCGAACAGTTTTCATAGTAATTGTGACTCAAAATATTCGCATGTCAGGCCGAATAGTCAGTATTCGGCCGAGCGAGGGGCCGATATTCGGTATTCGACCAAATTCACTATTCGGGGCATCTCTAATTCTAAGTGACTCTGGGTGTTTCTTAACCTCGCAATTCGCAAGGCCCAGGTGGCAAAGACGACTATATAGTTCTATACTTTATATTTAGGTACACGTACATACCTACGGCTTTAGCCGATGCATGCCACCAGTGAATCGTCGATCATATGATTCATATGTAATCAAAATAATCTATATTCAGATCATATGTCTAGTGAATCGTACAAAGCATTAAAAAAACAATATGAAATTAATTGAAAAAGTCGATATGTGTCTGTCTCTTGTCAATCAATCGTTAATGGTACAATCTTTGAAAAAAAACAGTAGGTATAAAAACGAATAAAAAAAGTTTAACAAAACGAAAAATATCCTTTTTTTACGACAGTGGTCCTAATAAAAGTAATAAACTAAGTAAATTATTTACACGGGACAGGATTGTTATGGGTTGTTGGCTGACCATATATGTGGTCGCTAAACTCTTCAGTAAAGAGCCAAGTGTCCATGTTAGTGGAATTCAAATTGACAGACCTATCGTATGGTATTCGTATGCCATTGTCCTCGCCTAAAACGCTGTAGCTACATCCTAATGACGTTCGTCGTCCATTGTGCGACGCAGGGTTTCGCCATCTGTGTACACCAAACAACAAGACAAGGGGAATAATAAAATTATGCAAATACCTACGTAGACTGAATATGACGACCGGTCTGGCCTAGTGGGTAGTGACTAGGGAATGCAATCTCGCACCAAGATTGGCGATTCGAGATCTCGCACGAAAAATCTGAATCGAGATAGGGTGTTTCGAGATCTCGACTGTCACACTTTCGAGATCGAGATTAATCTCGACGAGATCGAGATTTGACAAAGTAATTAAAAATGTGTTATTTTGAGCAAAAATCTCTAAGAATTCCGTATATACTACTTATTTAGAGTACGTCATGTTTTATTTTGAAGATAAAAACAAAAAAATATACAACATTTAATAAAAAAACTACTTTTATTAAAAAAGAAAACAAATATGTTTGTAGCCCTAATTTGCAAGTAATTATGAAAAAGTGGTAATAATTATTTTTAATTTTACAATATTGTAAGCAGAGGCAGTAACATGTTGATATCTTTGACAAGCACTTAGCAACTTACAAAAAAATGTAGGGTAAGCGAGCAAAAATAATTAATAATTGTGACTGGGTACGTTAAGTTCGTCCGATTTTTCCGCACAGAGCGCGCCACAGTCCTTTTATCACCAGTTAAAGCTGGCCGCACACAATAGCACTGCTTGAACAACATGAACATAAGGTCAAAAAGATTACTCAAAACAAAGTTATTCACACGGATGACTCCTTTAATCTCGTTCGAGATCTCGAAAATATTAATTAGCAGGAGATCTAAGGTCCCGTTTTCTAAGGGGACCTTGCATTTTGGAGACAAAGCAAACCGCTTGGAACAGGTGTTCCTGGGGGTGACCTGAGCTGATTAAGCCCGGTTGCCAAGAGGTTCCCCCCAGTAGGTGGGCAGGGGAGGGGGGGTAAAAGTGCCTCCGGCGTGCCTCACTCTAAGCTTTATATCTGCATACATCTCGCAACTATATCAAGTTTGGTGTCATTTTCGTATAATTCGAGGATGAAGAATTCATTTCTGTGACTAAATTTTCACTCACCCATACAAAAAATTCGAAAAATTCAAAATTAAAAAAAAATCTTTAGATTTTTTTTTTCGAAAATCCTCTACAAAATGTATACTATGAGGATTTGCTCTAGAAAAAAAATACCTGTGAATAGCCCAGTTCTCCTACTATACAGAATAGTAAACTTGTCAAACATTTTTTTTCATAACTCTGTTAAAAAAAATGTTTTGTGTCGCGCGGCGTACTTGCATTGTAAAAGTGGTATGCAACGTTTAGGATTTTTAAGTATGTTTAGATGATTTCTGATAAGTTGTTATTCTTCTGGTGGTAGATTACATTAATAAATTACTTCTGGACGTGATATATATACAAATATAAATTAAATATATAAATAAAGATGTTGGGAAAACTTTCGCTAATAGAGTTAAGTATTATAAATGTGATAAAATTAACATAGGAGATGTTTGACAAAAAATGCGGGTTAAAATAAGATATTATATTGTTCGTAATTGCCATTACATGCCCATGGGACTGTGCATTTTAGGTTTTTTTTAACGTAGTTGCACCTCCCTGCGCATTTTGTTTTGCAGCGGCAACGAATAAGCTCTAAACAAGCAGCAGCTGCCGCAGGTAGGCTTGTCCATATGGGCTCCCAATAACCTTGTTGTTTGGACCAGCCCCAGTCAGCAGGGCATGGTGGCTGTTGCTGAGGGGCTATAATCTATCCCCAAACATAGACCAAATCGCGCAGTGCGCCAAAAACCGCCGTGTCGCTGAAATAATTTTCAACCAGGTTGACAAGGTGCAGAAAACCCTAGAGGCAAAGCAAACCGCTCTATGTGCGTTCCCTGATGTTGAAGGTGCTTTCGACAATACGCCCACAGAGACCATACTCAATGGTATGAAATCAAAGGGAGTAGACGAAACCACCAGATGGGTACAAAGCATGCTCTCAAACAGAGTAGCCACTCTGACCACCAATACTATATATAGAGCATGAATTTTATACCACTAAAGGGTGCCTACAAGGAGGCGTTTTATCCCCACTATTATGGACCCTAGCAGTGGACCAACTTCTTGCAATCATGTCAGGCCAAGACTTTGATACACAAGGATATGCCGACGACCTTGTAGTCATCGTCAAAGGCCCTTGCCTCAACACAATATCCAACCTAATGCAAGGAGCTCTAAACACAATATTCAAATGGTGTAGAGAAAATGACTTATCCATTAATCCGAGCAAGACTGTAATAGCCATTTAACCATTCACAAGGAAACGGAAGCTCGATAAACTCACAAAACCAAGACTTAATGGACAAATAATACCGTTCTCGGCAGAGGTCAAGTATCTAGGGGTCACCTTTGACCAAAAGTTAACTTGGAACCCTCACCTGAGAAACATTATACAAAAAGTGAAAATGGCCATGTGGTCATGCTGTCGAATGGCAGGAGCAAGATGGGGCTTAAGATCCAAATTGCTATGTGGTTATACACAGCGGTAGTGAGGCCAATTGTCACCTACGCCTCCGCAGTCTGGTGTAACAAAACCAGCCAAAAGACAGCAATAGACACTCTAAACAGCCTGCAACGCACGGCTTGTTTAACAGTAACAGGCGCCTACTCCTCGACACCGGGAGCGGCCCTAGATGCACTGCTGGACATCATACCACTCCACTTGCAGGTGCAAAAGGAGGCCAAGCAGTGCGTCTACAGAATATGCACGCTAAACAGGCCAAAATGCCGCTCTCAGGCATTAACCAATCTAAAGGCCTGGGTTTTAGCGAATAGAGCCCTTAGCATGCCCACTGATGACGCTCACACCGAATGTCGTCTCACCAAACTGTACACAGTAGAAAAACCTCCTAGAGACAAATGGATCAACAACCAAATGTACGTCGAAGAGGGAAGCCACATCTGGTATACAGATGCTTCCAAGAAAGGCAATGATGTAGGATGTGGGATCTATGGTGAGAGATCTAAGCTCAGAGCTAGGGTCAGCATGGGCACATTGGCCTCAATCTTCCAGGCAGAAGTCTTCGCCGTCAACAAATGTGCGGAGATCAACCTGGATAGAAACCTAAGACACCAGCTTATCTACATCAACTCAGACAGCCAGGCTGCTCCGCTGGCACTAGAATCCCTTGAGTCAAACTCAAAACTAGTCCAGAACTGTAAAACAAACATAAATGCACTGGTTTACTCCAACAAAGTTACACTTAGATGGGTACCAGGGCACTCCGACATTAACGGAAACGAAGAAGCGGACGAACTTGCTAGAAAGGGCGCTGACACACCCCTGGTCGGCCCAGAACCCTTCTGTGGAAGCACAAAACGAGATGCATATTCTCTGCTCAGCAACTTAGAAGAAACGAGAGTAATCGATTGGTGGAAGTTCGTTAAAGGACAAGAACACTCGAAAGCTCTGATCAAAGGGTTCAACAGCAAAACTGCTAAGGCGCTTTTAAGACTCAAAAGGCACAAAACCTGCGCGGTGACCAGAATACTGACTGGACACTGCAAGTTGAACAAACATATATGTTTCAAATTGGCAAGAAACAAGATGCGACATGCAGGTTCTGTCAGGAGTCAGAGGAGACTGCAATGCACATTCTCTGTTCTTGTGGACTACTAATGTCAAAACATTACGGCCCAAAGAATCTGGAACTTTCTGGATGCAACGGGCATTAGTAATGAACTTAAAGGGCCATCACAATAAATCAATGCTGGTCAATGCGACACACAAAGGCCCACAACACCACAATAATAATAATAATGTCCCGCGGGGGCAGCTTGTGGCGAGCTGATGGTGAGTGACGACACCGCGGACCCCTATTCCAGAGGGCCCTGTCATCTGGCCCTCGCCTCTGTGCTTGCCTTGATTGGCCGGCCAGAATGGAGTCGCAAGAGCGGGACCTATGTTCCAGGTTGGAAGTGTAAAATGTCATAACGCCGGCGGCCTGCTGAACGGATTACCGGGATCTGGCTACCGCAGACTCACCTCTCGACAACCTCACAGCCACTCCAAAGTGTTGCCCTGTTGTCGCACTGTGCGTGCGGCCATTGCGGGGCCCACTCAATGAGTTGGCGAGTCACCACCTGTCATTTACAATTTTGAGACTGATTGTCACGGCAGGTGTCCGCTAGTCTCTCCCATAGCCCATTATCCAGTCCATCCAACTTTCAAATCTATAGCCCATGACCTTAGTTCCCATCGCAGCACAAAAGTGCTGCACTGTAATAATCTTTGCACCTGGCGGGGACCATCTCCGGATGTATTACATTGTGCGTTCGGGGATAGTATCCACCGCATGTATCCCTTGCTTTTTTATTAACGTGCCTTAAAGGGCCTCTGCGCTGTTGGCTTCGTCCCCACGTACGCCTCCCAAAGGTCCGGGACCCCATGGTCCCGTGATATGGAAAAGACATGCAAATAATAATGTTAATTTTATCACATTTATAATACTTAACTCTATTAGCGAAAGTTTTCCCAACATCTTTATTTATATATTTAATTTATATTTGTATATATATCACTTACAGAAGTAATTTATTAATGTAATCTACAACCAGAAGAATAACAACTTATCAGAAATCATGTAAACATACTTAAAAATCCTAAACGCTGTATACCGCTCTTACAATGCAGGTACGCCGCGCGACACAAAACATTTTTTTTTAACAGAGTTATGAAAAAAAATGTTTGACAAGTTTACTATTCTGTATAGTAGGAGAACTGGGCTATTCACAGGTATTTTTTTTCTAGAGCAAATCCTCATAGTTAAAATTTTTTAGAGGATTTTCGAAAAAAAAAATCTAAAGATTTTTTTTGAATTTTGAATTTTTCGAATTTTTTGTATGGGTGAGTGAAAATTTAGTCACAGAACTGAATTCTTCATCCTCGAATTACACGAAAAAGACACCAAACTTGATATAGTTGCGAGATGTATGCAGATATAAAGCTTAGAGTGAGGCGCGCCGGAGGCACTTTTACCCCCCCTCCCCTGCCCACCTGCCGGGGGGAACCTCTTGGCAACCGGGCTTAATCAGCTCAGATCACCCCTAGGAACACCTGTTCCAAGCGGTTTGCTTTGTCTCCAAAATGCAAGGTGGTGGACCTTAGATCTCCTGCTAAATCGTGATCTCGACCGAGATTGCTAAAATCGAGATTTCCTGTCAACGAGATTGAATCTCGAAAATTCGTGCGAGATCTCGCGAGATCTCGAAATTGCGAGATCGAGGTTGCATTCCCTAGTAGTGACCCTGCCTATGAAGCCGATGGTCCCGGGTTCGAATCCTGGTAAGGGCATTTATTTGTATGATGATACAGATATTTGTTCCCGAGTCATCGTTGTTTTCTATGTATTTAAGTATTTATATATTATATATATCGTTGTCTGAGTACCCACAACACAAGCCTTCTTGAGCTTACCGTGGGGCTTAGTCAATTTGTGTAATAAATGTCGTATAATATTTATTTATTTATTATTTATTTATTTACTGACCCTGGAACCCGTCTCGCCTCTGTCGGACAATAATATAATGATTTTGAACCAGTATGTTCCTTTTGGGATGTCTAATCCCAAGACAAAGACAGAGACAGTGACAATCAAAGAGATACCTACACACACACGCTACACACACGCACATACACGCTAGCTATGTATATTCTCCTAAGGGCTATGGCCCTATCTACTACTAATTATTTAGATGCAATATATTAGTGCAACAGTGACAGTTGCGTTTCGTTCGCTACGGAGCGTAAACGATTGGCATGTTGGCTACGCACCCTGCTCCTTTCGCGTTAGGGTTTATTTGTTACCATTGACGTATATCTCAGGACTGGCCTTACGAGCAATAATAATGGGACATGAATGGGGCCAGTACAGCGGTGTGACACCGCTACAACGCGATTTGTTGATCAGTTCGCATCACGCGCGCGATTGGTCGCAACTACTTGCGTTAGACTGCACGATTGGCTCGAATTCGTGAGTGACACCGCTGAACTAGTACCCGTTTTAGTGCCCGTAAGGTCCGTCCTGAGATATACGTCAATGTTTGTTACCAATTACAGGTACACCTACTTAGTGGCATTTCACAGGTGCAAATAGTGTAGAAAACAAAACGGATTGTTTTGAACGAAAGCAAAGGTTCACGTGCACGACTCCGATTGTTCAACGCCATCGTAGATTTATTGGTTCACGGCTCGGCACGTGCACAACGTACTTACCTATGTAGAAGCAATCAGTGGACCTTGTTCTTATCGGCTTGGATGCAGTTTCATTACAATGCATACTTAAGTTTAGAACTTTTTTTTTCCATGCAGACCGATTTTCGTGGTTCAATGTTAGGTTACGAGTATCTGCCCGATTCTAACTTTAAGATACGTCAATTAATAGATCTAGTAACGATATGGATTAGATGTGTCAGTGTCAAAAGTGACGTATTTGTTTGAAGAAACGTCACATTTGACACTAACATATCGTTTCTAATCGGGCCGTATGTAGCTATCCCGAAGACAACACTTCCCCGTCAAGTATCTATGAAAAACTTGCTGCTAATACCTACAAGAAATAAACTGGGATCGGAAAATTGGACGAAATAAAACAAGTTTCTTACTCTGGCTCTACTTAATAGAGATGTACCTGTGCTTCACTGATTTTTTTCTTTTTGTCTTAAGAACATGACATAAAATTACCTACCCACTTAAATTGTTAACCGTGCAAGTAAACTCATGGTTGTCTTTATTTGTCCGCTGTCCGTTAATCTAATGACCATACATACGCATGTTTTACCTAGGCGCTAAACGCAGCGGTATTAAGCGCATTGTTATTTTTCCCACATTCCGTTGATCGCATCAATCGCATGCATACAATGCTGCGTTTATCGCATAAAACAACCGTGCGCTTGAACATTTCTTTCAGTTCACTTCTTGACACTTTTCGTAATTCCGACCACTTTACAATGAGCTTGAACTAGATTTCACTTAGCATCCTTGTCGCGTCACCTCGACATTTTTAACTAACTTACGAGTACAAAGCCGGTCTACAAATATCCTATACAAAAATTAACAAACTTTCACCGTGCTTTCCTACAAGTCTTACAGCTAACAGCATGCGTTTTTCTACACAAATATCGCGACGCAATTTTCTAAGTTCACTACTACTTATTAGAGATGCAACGGATAGTTGTTTGGCCGGATACCGGATATTCGGCCTGACCATTGGCCGAATATCCGGTATCCGGCCGCCGAATATTCGGCCAGCGGAACTATACCTACATTTCGGTTTTTCAGGTGCGCATTCTGCAGGTTTGACCAGCGGGCTTAGCAAGGTTATATCATATTGCGCGTGGAATCTACTGTCGTCTTTTAACGATAGTCGTATTTTTATCGTTTTGCTGAACATGGTTACGGGCTACGATAAGAATACCACGTCGATATCGTATAAAGTTATCCACTATCATTCGTAAGTGACCACGATTGTCTATGCCTAGAGTTTATGAAAAATCCATTTAATGCCTGGCTTTATTAAAATGTCGGACGTGTGTCGGACGATGTTTGAAAACGAATAGTTAGTTTTATTACTACACTTCCAAATTGAAAAATGTTTAAATGAGTGACAGCTTTATACAAATTGACTTACATTATAACATGCACGGATAATCGTGTTTTCTCAACTGACAATTCACTTGACATTGACAAGCATCGCGTACGCGCATGATTCAGTGAATTTAGTGAAAATACAAACCAAGTCGAAAAGGAAATGCCACCCAAAATGTAAGTTTCTCTAATTTATTTATAGAAAAAGTTATAGTTCGTTTGATCATTAACTGGTTTTGTCATGAATATGTTTAATTTCAGTCGATGCTTCGGCGCACAAGAAAATGCTAGCCAAATATATAACTCAGCATCCCCTGTTCGCCTACACCTACAGGGAGATTCATGAGCCTCTCGGAACCCAGAGATACAAAATGCAATGGTGCAGCATGTGCACACAAGTTCTAAGATCTAGAAGAAAGGATTGAAGATGTAAGTACACCTTTCTTAAACTAAAATCATGAAAAGTTTCTGGTGCCTTTTAATATTATTGAGACTTAATATCTATTTCTTCTCATTCTATCTATTATGTTCTACTAAGTGACAAAAGTTTGTTAAAAACCTGTTCTATCACTACTATAATTGCAGGAAGTTGATTTGGCAACAATGATGTGTAAAAGTTACACTACAACACTACCTATGCATACATTTATTCACACTGCATAAAAAGTGCATACTTAAGGGTTCTAACAAATATTAAAATCTTTGAAACCCGTAGACCTCACTTTAAAAACTTATATATTTTTTTACTCTGTTTGTATATTCTAGAAGCTGGTTTTGTAGCAAGAATAAAAGTTTATTGAAAAAGAAAAAGACACACTTTATGCCATAAATCTAAGACATAAAGATAAAATATTATTAATAAGTATTTAGTTTTTATGCCCGTTCCGGATGTCCCGCTCACTAAAACTTTAAGTCCTTCCTCTTCATAACCGTTTTATGTATGATTGTTTTGCCGTTCAGGCAACCTATCTATGGAATGCACTCCCTCTACCTGTAAGACAAGCCCCAAGAAAATTAGTTTTTTGAGTAGTCATGCTCGGTAGTTATCTGCTAAATGTCTCGTCTAGTGTCTATCATCCCATATACATATTAGTACATTTATTTTTATAACATATATGTATGTTTATGTTAGTATGTATATCTAAGATATACCTACTGCATTTGCTTTTTGATTGGTTTTTGCACCAACCTTTAGTGTTTATATGTGACGTCCCACGGGTAAAGGTACCTTATGGCGGTTGGCGCTTACGCTATTAACTATTAACGCCGCTCCAATATTATTGCGGCGCTATGCGACGTAAGCGCCAGCCGCCATAAGGTACCTTTTGCCGTGGAACGTCACATATTTGTTTCTATGGTTGACTAGTAGGTGATAGATAATGCCTTTTGGCATTAAGTTCGCCATTTTTACGTAATTCTGTATTTTTGTCCAATAAAGTTTATAAATTAAATAAATAAAGTAGCCATACCCACAAGTAACTTACAAATTCCCTGCAAGAGTTAGGCCGGCGCCCCACTGCTGCGCACGCTATGTACACGACCCACGTTCCTATACAAAATTTCGTGGGCTTGCCCACGGTTTGTATTAAAACGTGGGCCGTGGATGTAGCGTGCGCAGCAGTGGGGCGCCGGCCTTATTCAATACAAATAAATTGTATTAGTACCTATTCTACTAAGATTATAAAATAATATAATACCTACTCGTACAATATTCTTACTTATAACATGTAGGTAATATAGGAATACTAGGAACAGTTATGTTAGCACTAAAGCTGGCCATATACATTTGACAGCTAAGTTTGACCCACTTCCCGATTTCCGATTGAGCTGAAATTTTGCATACATAACAATATGTAAATCGGATGACAATTGCAATATTATGATGACATGGAGCTGATCTGATGATGGAGACATGAGGTGGCCATGGGAACACTGTGATAAAACAACGCAAACTAATTGTGCTTGGTGTTGTCAGAATGGACTCATGGAGTATTAGTTGCCTGTTGAAAGAAAAGTACAGTCAGCGATAAAAGCTTGTACCAAAAATTATATTTTTGCCAAAAACTTATTTATATTGTTAGGGCTTGGGAGTAGAAGCTGGATTCTTTACTGCTGGCAGCTGGAATATTTATTTTGTGTTTGGTAAAGTGGTCTATTGTACCTATACCTGACTATGGGAATGATTTTAGCAGCCTATGTATGTGTGTGGGTATGTTTGTGTCGTATATTACCCTAGCATAGAATATCTGAGATACATTTTGATAAATAAGGTGTTCGTTGGTTTGTTTTATGACGCAAGTGGTACAGAACTACACTTGATACATAATACAACTTTAATAACGGATAAATAATTACTAGAACAAAATTCAATTTATTTTCAATCGATAATTTGGACAACTGTAACAAAAAAATCCCCCTGGCTTAAAAACGAGAACTTTCTAAAAGTGACATTAATTTCACATAATTTGCCAATGAACCGCTGTAAGTACTAGCCTGCGCCTGACCTCATCTAATATAATTTGTTTCTGTTTCAGTCATAACATATTGGAGGCTTGAAAGTGCACATACCGATAGATTGGACGTTAAGCTCAACGAGACCATGCGATGCATCTCAGGCACTATCCGATCTACAACCGCCACTGGCTGCCGGCATTGAGTCACATTGCCCCTCCTCACATCCGACGACTCAAGGCGTTGAAGAGGGAGGCTGAGAATATCACGAATAACCCCACAATGCCTGTCCACGAGGAATTCTGCCGCCCGACTGCCCGCCGACCCTGTGCTACAGCTGGGAGCCTGAGCAGCTTTAATATTTCGGATAGGTGGATAGCGGAATGGTCAGCTTCGGCAGCTCGGAGTTGCTGTATATCTGACCCAACTAAAAAACCAAAAGGGTTTGACCTTCCTCGGAAAATCTGGTGCCGCCTGAGAACCGGACATGGCCGCTGCAATTCAGCCACACAAATAGAGATAGACGGCTTTCCCACTTTGCGAATGCAGAATGCAGACCACTTAGCATATCTTCCAACGCTGCCCACTCCACTCCTCCTCCACTCCTGGGCCTGTTGAGGACCTGAAGACCGTGACACCTGACTTGGTTGCTTGGCTTGGCAACCTCAAGGCTACACTCTGAATGCCCTCATCAGTTTATGATATGAAATGAAATCACTTTATTGGAGCATTCCACGAGCTGTCCCGTACAAACGCTGTGTTGCGATTAATTTTCCGTGCATGTTTGACCATTTGTCATAGAAAAGGAAACTCTTATACCTGCAAATCTCCAGAAAATCTGCATTTCTACGGGACAAACGGTAGACAATTGCATGGAATGCTCCATTGCCAAAACATGATAAGTTGATGGTAGAAAAAATATTAGGAATACAAACCAAATACAAATTCAAATACAAATACAAATTCTATGTTAAGTATGTACTAAGTTATTCTAGGTTAAGTACTAACTTATTGTCTACTCTATACATAGGTAATTACATTTAGCAAGACATGTTGGCCGTGGGTACCAAGCTCAGCATGTGCTAGACTAGCGTCCAGCGCTGGTTTTCAGTTTGGCCCCTTTTTGTTGGAGGTCTGAGAGGAATGTTGATCTTTTCTGCGCCGTTAAGCATTCTATTTATATTGGAAACGAAACTTATAGATGAGCAGTTATGAAATAGCAATAATACAATAATATGGATATCAAATAAAAGCTAGTGAGAAGACCATTCCAAAAATATATATATGTGTCATACCTATCCACAAATAAAACAACAAACAACCTTTTCAGTTCATTAGTATTATCATTAAGCGTTTTACAACGTAAGTTAGGCCGTCGAATCAGACAGAATGGTAAGGGCCCCCGCTCAGTGGCGAAACTGGGGGGGGGGGGGGGGGGGGGGGGTTGGAGGGGGCACGTGCCCCGGGCGCCGTCCAAGGGGGGGCGCCAAAATGAGCTAAAGACTACCTCTCCGCCTTGCCAAAGGCAGCAGGGAAACTTTTGTCAGTCGTATTTACCACCACTGTGAAGTGTGAAATGCGGATGGTAATCTGGCCCACAGCGCAAAAGAGAAAGACGATCTTTTAGGAACTCTTTTTGCATCGAACTCGACCTTGAAAGACGACGGTAGCGCCCTACCGCCCACCATCCCGTAGTGTGAATACTCTATGCCAGAAACTTCTATCAAGCAGAGGGATATTCGGCGGGAGTTGCTATGCTTTCGTTTTATAAGGCGAGCGGGCCAAGTGCTTCAGAGTTGTGTCCAGTGTTAGCGCGTCTTACGTTAGGGGTCTCCTGTCGAAGTTACCATCTTATGGACTGTCCAATAGACTACCTATTATGCAAGTGGATCGCTAGCCCTTTGTCCGGCAGGCGCATATGAGCCGTAGTTGACGGAACCTGCTTCAATAGCTGCTGCTGCATATCTGTGACATGTTGTCTATCGACGACATTCATCGATATGTGGACTACTGAGGCTTCCTATACACTATACAGGATGGCTAAAAAATAACTACATTCCCGTTGCCAGGGAGGTTTTGGGATTATACTGAGTAACTTTTGCTACGGGACCAACCTCAAAATCGCGAAAAAAATAGTTTACCCTCCCATAGAAATTGGACCAGCCAAAATGTATGAAACAGCCAAATTTTTTTTCGCGACTTAGGGGTTGGTCCCATTTCGTTTCGGAGAGGGGGGGGAGGCGCAAATTTGGTGCCTGCCCCGGGCGCCATATGACGTTCCTGGTACAAAAGCTGTTCATACTTCATAGTAATCCAGCGATAAAGCTGCTGGCATGATGGGCACTTTCACACCGGGTACGGCAGCCAATGATTTGTTTGTACACCTACATTTAATGTGTAAATAAACTTTGTTTAATTTTTTGGCAATAGTTGTTTTATTTACCCATTTATAATATTCTCTCTAGCACAGAGCCGAAATTGTTAACTTAATATAATAGAGTTTAGTAAACAAAAAAGACTTGACAACACCACAAGTGACGAGAATTGTCATTCTTGTATCTACCTAAATGGAATTTAACATAGTTTTTAATATTCAACATTAGTTATTGGCGTATTGAGTCTGACCGCAGTTATAGTCACTAAAGTAGACTTATTAGCATAATAGAGCATTTAGGAATATTCTTATTTGACCTTTTCACCGCCAGACTCACTAGACGCGTCGTTAAGACGCGTCTTTTCATACAAACGTAGTCCACATTTTTCTCTCTGGATAATAACATTAAATATTTTGATACAATTTGTTGTATATCATATCAACATCAACTACAGCCATGCCCCTACGTTTGTTCTTTTTTTTTTAATTTTTAATTATTATAAGAGTTAGAAGCTTTTAAAAATTTGTATGTAATCTGTCTTCCGCTCCTAATTTTTATAATAATCAAAAATTCGAACGTAGGGGCATAGCTATATGGTTAATATACATTAAATTATGTAAAAATATTTTCCATAATGTCAATATCCAGAGAGGAAAATGAGGACTACGTTTGTATGGAGAAGCGGAAGCGGCCATCTCCCTTTCCTCTTAAGTAAGAACGTGCCTAAAATGTTTTTATTACCTATGCTTTCATTGTACTATACTGCATATGAGTCGGATTTTACATTTAGAAGCTATAATATCACAAATTTTGTACGCATAAGGCTAAAATGAAAAATAAGAATAAGTGACACCTACATTGAAGCATGCCCGGGAATGGTGTTCTGTGTGAAGATTATCCGTCTTGAATGTTTACTAGTCTCTACTTGTATAGAAATATAGGTAAATTAGGTAGGTATTTGTGTGATAGTAAAACATAGTAATAGGCGAAATATGTATTTATTAAGCTTATTAAGAGCCGGTTTTGTGCATGCTTGCATGCTTAGGAAGTTTTTTAGGAGCGTCTTCTCTAATTTTTCCCTTGATCCACGAGAAGTTTTCTGGAAGAAAAAGAAGGAAATAAGTAAAAGTAGGTTCATGTGGCAGCGATGGAGTAAGTATTTTCACATGAGTGCAGTCTAGTTCACTCAAGATATATACTAAACAATCGCCAGGAATAATATCCATTAAACAAGGCAGCACATTAGAACTAGGTGCCTTAGTTAAACCTAATAAGTATTGCATTCCCAGATTATATATCCCAGAGATAACTACTTATCATACATAACTATCAAACAATGGGTAGGTACATATCTCAATGCATAATACAGCCGCACTCATACTTATTCAAAAAAGGAAAAGTTACTAAGACAGTCCTTGTGGAAAGTCACAGTTTTTTATGTCTAATACTTAATTCAGTGCTCAAAAGAACTTACCTTCTGTTTACAGCATCTACAAACTGCTCGAGGTTCAGGCTTACAGTAGTGGGGCCAATCCAGTCAGTAGTGCTCCAATGGACAAGCCATGATCTTGACTAGTCCCACGTTGGTAGTTAATTGCCATCAGCTAGCAGGTGTAACTGTTACACACCAGCAGCTGCTGCTGCTGCTGGTGTGGTGTATACTGTTAGAACCTAAAACAAATAAGTACCTAATTACAGTACCGGCCAATAATATATCGCCTCCATGCTTTTACGGTATAACTTTTTTTTATATTTGTGAGTGACTTCCACAGCTTTAGGTAGTTTAGTAGTATTCCTTGTCCAGTGATGAGAAAAATTGGTCTATGTAATGATTTTTTCATAGAGGCTTTTTGTTTTAATGTATGGTCAACTTCATTATTTTTAAAGAGCTTTTTTAGTAATATGCTGAGTCTCTTATTGTAGTTCACAGTATTTCAGTATTCATAATATCTTATACCTTTAAACGAGCAATTCTTGTATATTTATTTATTTATATGTATATATATTTCGGGGATATCGGAAACGGCTCCAACGATTTCGATGAAATTTGCTATATGGGGGTTTTCGGGGGCGAAAAATCAATCTAGCTAGGTCTCATCTCTGGAAAAACATGCATATTTATATAAAATGACTAGTAAAATATGAAATCTACAAACTAACCTACTACAAGTTCATACAAAAACACACAAAGGTGATATGTTATTGACCGGTACTGTAAATCTAATTTTGTCAAGTAGATTTTCCCCCTGGAGGTTAGGATATGAATGTTGAAGTAAATAGTAGCTTAAGTAACCTCTGTTAGTAGGTTAGTAGCATAAGTAAGAGATTGTACAACAGATATCTTAACATACTAACTTTTACATATAATAATGAGGCCGGTACCTAGTATTGAAGAGTTTAGTAGCATTGTCATTAAGACGTCTGTTTTACATAGAATCAATGATTTCAAATATAATAGGGTCTATGCATAGAATACATATTAACTTTATAAGAAACACTGCAATTTTATAGCTTTACCTTTGAGATGTTTTGGTAGGTAACCCATCACCGTTTTGAAGCTCGGCGTTAAATTCGGCACATAAGTAAATGCACTGCACACTCCTTACGCACTCTGTAAATATGCCGAAACTCTTCGTCCGTCATATCAAATGGGCTGCAAGTGTTTCTTAAAGCTGTTTACGATATTTTTCTTCAACAGCAGCCGCGAGTAGGAATAATAAAATTTGACTTCCCTGCGAAGAAAATATTGACAATATTATATACAGCGGAACATTGTAACTAATAATTCTCAATATAATCATAGAAAAACTGATATTTACCTGTAATTTATACCTTAAAATATGATTATTCACTACTTTTGCTTTCACGACAAGGCTTATCGTCATCTAAGAAGCACGTAGTTAAAATTAACTAAGTTGAACTGTCAAAATGGGACAATCTGTCAAATTATCCACATCTTATCCAACGACCATGTTATGCAAATTGTCTTCTATCATCTACCGCTGTCAAATGTGGATAACTCCATATATCGTCTGCAACCATAGTATGGATGATAAAACCGACGATAACGGCCGTTTTATCCACACCTATTGCGTGATAACTACCTTGTCGTACAACCTTGCTAAGCCCGCTGTTTCCTAGTGTCTAAAATATGTTTGACCTGTTTCCTAGTGTCTAAAATATGTCCCGGTTCACAGTTTTTTACATTTTTTGAGGAAAGTGTCAATGAAAGAAATAATCCTTAATAAATTCTTAATAAAAAAGGTCATATTCATTTTTTTTATATGATGCACCATATTCATGTATTAGCTTGTTAAAATTCGAAATAACATAGTTTTTATTTAGGATTCGAAACTCATTTATTATACACGGCGTAACACGAAGAATCCGAATAATTTTAACAGCGTATTCCTGATCATATTTAGAGACAAAAATGACCTATAATTTATTTTGAAATCCGGCTAGTTTCAGAGTTAATACCAATATTAAAAAAAAACAAGTTTTTATTGTTCCATAGTGCAAAACGCCTTTTTGATGGCGATGTTGCTACTATGGGACGTAGTCTAAATATCCTTATTGATAGATGTCAAAAAGTGACAAGTAACACTTTGGGGCTATTCATAAATTACGTCATTTCAAATTAGGGGGGGGGGGTCTGGACATCGGATGACGGTAGCATGAAGTAGGAGGAAATGGGGTCATTTGAAGCATGATTTTTGGATGATTATAGGGGGGGGGGGTCCAAATTCGTCAAAAATCGATGACGTAATTTATGGACAGCCCCTTTGCAAAAGCTAAGTTTTACGAAAAAAAAGTAAAAATCCATTTTAACTGACAAGTTTACCAATAACATTTACTTTTTATGTACAAATATATTCAAAAAATTGAAAAAAAAACAAACTAAAAAAATTTTTTTTTGGCGAAATTGACCTAAATTCATATTACGTTTTTTCCTTCTTTTGACCTCAGAAATAAAATCTTTCGCATTTCTTGAGAACACCTTGTATAATAAGTTAATAATTGTTATAAAATGAATATAACCCTTTTTATTAAAAATTTAATAAGGGATTATTTCTTTCATTGATACTTTTTTCCTAAAATGTATACATGAGGTCAAAAGAAGGAAAAGATGTAATATGAGTTTAGGTCAATTTCACAAAAAATAATTGTTTTTTGTTTGTTTTTTTTTTTTAATTTTTTGAATGTATTTGTACATAAAAAGTAAATGCTATTGGTAAACTTGTCACTCAAAATGGATTTTTACTTTTTTTTTCGTAAAACTTAGGTTTTGCAAAGTGTTACTTGTCACTTTTTGACATCTATCAATAAGGATATTTAGACTAAATCCCATAGTAGCAACATCGCCATCAAAAAGGCGTTTTGCACTATGTAACAATAAAAACTAGTTTTTTTTAATTGGTATTAACTCTGAAACTAGGCGAATTTAAAAAAAGTTTATAGGACATTTTTGTCTCTAAATATGATCAGGAATATGCTGTTAAAATTATTCGGTTTCCTCATGTTACACCGTGTATAATAAATCAGTTTCGAACCCTAAGTAAAAACTATGTTATTTCGCATTTTGACAAGCTAATTCATGAATATGGTGCATCATATAAAAAAAATGAATATAACCTTTTTTATTAAGAATTTATTAAGGATTATTTCTTTCATTGACACTTTTTCCCTGTAATGTATATTTACCTCAAAAAATTTAAAAAACTGTGAACCGGGACATATTTCATGCAAAATGGGGGGGTTGCGTCAGGGGGAGGGGAAGGGACGCTAGTGTGCGTAAAACACCATACCCTAAGGTATCATACTACATTCATAAAAGGCTGGCTATAATTAGTTTTTCAAAAAACACAATTGGACCGAATCATATAGGTTTGCGACCCTTGCATCTAGCGGTTGACCAAAATCAGCTGCAAATCTTTTTTTTGTATGGAAAATAAAAAAAAATTGTTCAGAAACCTATCGTGTGTGGTATTAAATGAAAGGGCATTTTGAGCCGGTTCTAAAAATATCACATTATTATATTTCCGTCACTTGCATTTAATTAAAATAAAAATAATTCCCAAAACATACCAAGTTTGGGCTCCTCCAGATACGAAACCGTTGAATTATTTTTTGTAAAATATACCTCAAGTAATACCCAATATCCTCATATCTGACTCCAAGAAATTAATTTCGAATATATATAGTAGGTCCCAGGTTCGAATCCTGGTAAGGGCATTTATTTGTGTGATGATGATGATGAGCTCACAAATAAATGCCCTTACCAGGATTCGAACTTGGGACCTCCTGCTTCATAGGCAGGGTCACTATCGACTAGGCTAGGAGGCCGTTTCATTGATAGATTGATAGATCACAATTTGTAATAATAAAAAAATAATAAAAAATACTAAAACTAAATATTTTCGAAATTAATTTCTTGGGGTTAGATATGAGGATATTGGGTATTACTTGAGGTATATTTTACAAAAAATAATTCAACGGTTTCGTATCTGGAGGAGCCCAAACTTGGTATGTTTTGAAAATTATTTTTATTTTATTGAATGCATGTGACGGAAATATAATAATGTGATATATTTTTAGAACCAGCTCAAAATGCCCTTTCATTTAATACCACACACGATAGGTTTCTGAACAAAAAATAGTTCCATTCCATACAAAAAAAAGATGTCGTCATAACTCCTTTCCGTTTGTTTTTTTTTTTGGTGCTACGGGTCAAATTGATTCAAATGGCCTAAAGATTAATCGTGCCGATTTTCATACCTTTAACACCATTTGCAGCTGATTCCCGAATTTCAGGTTGTACCGCTATCGCTATATGGGTGTTCGCGTACCACATAGAACACCTGATCGACCATTCCTTGTTGACTAAGGAACCCTAAAAACATTAAGTACAACACGCTAAAAACGTTCTGTATTGGTCTTTACAATACGCGAAAAATGGTGCGTTTTAATGCGAGTTAAAATATATACATACTATACCTATAAATTATACATATACCTATGGAATTAGGATGAACCTAATACTGCATGCTATATACATAGATTATGTGTCCATATAAAAATATTGTAATATCTTTACCACTGTCAATGTACCCTGCCATAATCATGCAATGGAGACATTTTTGATTTTAATAGGTACCTGAACTTTCCGAAAACAAATTAAAGGGATATTATAAACTACATTCAGATGATTCATCTCATGCATGACACACTGTGACACTGCTGACGTAGGAAGAGGAATAAATAATTACACACGTCCTATTTTAAGGAAATACCTACATGATTTCCAGTATTCTCTTGTCGACGAATCTCGACGCTCAATGGTACGCTATTTATTCCAAGAAAATTCGTAAAGACGCAAATCGAACAAGTTTGTCTAATAGGCCAATCAAATTAGATTAAAAAAAGCGTTTTGAGGAATTAATTCCCAGCAAGCCGGAAATCATTTTAATACCTTCATTCGGTCCTAAATGTGTATAATCCGAGTTTGCTCCATCCCAGGAGGTGTGGATAAATTTTGGGAGCCTTGGGAGATACGTTTTACCTTGGATTGTCAAAACCACTCGATGTAGAAGGAACCCACCATCAATCAACACTACCAGCAAGGTTGTGGTGGATTAGACACTGGTAAAACAAATCGGATTTTAACACGATTATACCAATAAAAAAGAAATTCAAAGTGACGGCCATTTTTTACAATCTTTGACTACGAATTCATATAAAAGTATCTTTCGGATCCTCAGATGTCAATTTTTATCATGATCAGAGCTAATTTTCCGTCAGTTGTACCGTTTTAGAACTACAAGCAAAAAACTGAAAGTGCAAAAATGTTTCCACAACTCCTGGAATGGAGCAAACTCGGATTACACTAATTTAGAACCAAATGAAGGTATAAAGACGATTTCCAGCTTGCTGGGAATTAATTCCTGGAAAAAATCTAATTTGAATGGCCTATAAAGTAACTGTTTGCTAGCACTCCGTCAGTGTAAATTCATTGTTCAATTGATATCAACCTGTCATATATGTTATCAAATACCAAGAAGATACATTATTTGTTTATAAGTAGATAAGCACGTACCTATTACGAGAAATGATATCACCAATTTATCAGCGATAGTCAGGTGTCATGTACCTATATGGAAAATTGTGACTATTTACTATAACAGGGGTCTCCAAACCCCGGCCCGCGACGCGTTCCAATCCGGCCCGCGACGCGTTCTTATCCGGCCCGCCGACACCCGGACTGTCCGGCCCGAGGGAGCCAGGCTCCAGGGGTTCAGCCCTAACACCAGACACTAGTTGTAGTTGATTAATTCCTCGTCATACTATTACTTATTCTGTGCCCTCGTGCTAATACGAAGACACCTTGCTGTCACCTCTATTGACAATGACTTAGGTTTCAAAATGACATGTACTGGGGCCGCGTCGAGCACCAGTACGTTTACCTTATACGTTCCCGCCATTTATGTATCTATTACAGCCATAAAAACACATAAGACCATGTCAATATTGAAATCAAACACTAACACAGTCTAGTAGTGCAAAGACAATGGACTATGGATTAGTGCCTAAGCTATGTTATTACTTGATGCGTTACACTTTTATTGTTATTGCACATTTAGCAATACATATACAATAGCTATAAGATTATCTACTATATGTGAGTTCTGAGTGATAGTGATATCATAGTGATATTTAGGTATTTTATGCGCATGTTTACTACTCGTATCACAAAAGATATCTTTTTTTCTCTCTGTAGGGTAGAGGGTGGTCTCAATGTAACCTAATAAGTAACCAGGAGTAGAAACTGTTCTCCAAATCGCATCCAGTATGCAACAAATAAGATAAAAAATATTAGCACGCAAAAAATCAAAATCAACAGTTATGTCGAAGAATTAAATTTTCTAACAATTTTGTACTTTGTCACAGTGACAATAGTATGAGGTCTCTAGCGACTTTCATATTAATTGTCATTTTGACAAATTACGAAATAGGTTGGAAATTAAATTCTTTGACTGTATAATTTTGCACATATATTATGTGTATCATAAAACTTAGCATATTTTAACTGATAAAGACTCAAACAATGCAGCAGCTCTTTCTTACCCTTCGTCGTGTAATTGTACGGTAAATGATTATTCTTCACTTTTTAAACCCTCTTATTTTATTTCTAAGCTCCGGCCCTTTATGCTATTATATTATTAGGTTTAAGAGTTAGATAGGTACTCGCTAGGCTAGGCTAAGATAAGAATATGATAAAAAGTCAAAATGGTACATGCGCAACTACAGTTCTTACAAAAAAATATATTATGATCCACCGTGCCCTACTCTCCCCTAGGTACATCTATTCTGAATGTAAAATTTGCGTATTAAAAGAAGGATATTTTATTTTGAACATTCTTGTAAACGTGTAACGACAAAGCACGATATTGAATTTATTTACTTCTCTTATTTCCTAAAATTATGAAAATTAGATAGGTGTACGTACTGTACGTGTAGTTTACGTGCATGCGCAATTACCTAACATGTAATGAACAATAAATGTCCCATTTACTTTGATTCTATCTATGTAAAAAAAACCTACAGGGAGTCGTTGATGACGTTTTTTCTACGAACTGAGCAGCAGAGATGGTGCGTAAATAATTATACTTAGGTCCCTACTTCGTCGGCGAATGTAATTACACACCGGCTTTTGCATTGTCTGCTTTGTAATTCTATCGCATTTGTTTTCCTACATACTTATAAAAATGGGTTGCAGAGATATTAATATGTAGCTATAATAGAAAACTAAACATGCTAAACCTCCACATTTACCTATATATATTTTTTATTTTATTTAATATATTATTTTTAACTATTAATATTGTTGGGAAACCCGTGGAATAATTTTATTTGTGGAATAATTTTATTTTTGTCTCTAAACTCGTAAAAATGATTTGTCGTTATTTTTGACTAAACAAGATTGCGAGATTTAGAGCGTTTTCATATTGTCCGATCCAATGTCGGAAACACAGATTTAGGATTGTCGGATACGACTACATCACCCCAACCAAAAAACCGGACAAGTGAGAGTCGGACTCGCCCACCGAGGGTTCCGTACTTTTTAGTATTTGTTGTTATCGCGGCAACAGAAATACATCATCTGTGAAAATTTCAACTGTCTAGCTATCACGGTTTGTGAGATACAGCCTGGTGACAGACGGACGGACGGACGGACAGCGGAGTCTTAGTAATAGCGTCCCGTTTTACCCTTTGGGTACGGAACCCTAAAAAGCAAATAGTAAAAAGTAGCCACCTACCTTTTATATACCTACCACTACCACCTACTCACCTACAATATGAAAGTTGTCACTGTGACAAGGTACGAAATGGGTCGAAATTAAATTCTGTGAGAGTACGTGCACACGTATTTCGCGTTAATATTCATGCAAGTTTCTTGGACTTAACATCCCAATTCTAAGTTGTTAGAAAAACCTAGAGACTAAAATACTGAATCAATAAAACTGAAACTTATGAAGAGAGGACTGCTTCATATGAAACCATTAGATACGAATACAATTAGGCAAACAAAAATGGTACCTACATGTCCTACATATACTCGTATTGTCATTGTTGCCAATAAGGCGCTACTGCCATGAAGATGCAACTAAAAATCGACCTCATCGACAACCGACAAGATACCTTTAGTCTGAAAGCGTCACAATTTATTCATAGGACACCAAAGGCTGCGAGTTCTTTACGGTTTCTAGTCCCAGTTTTCCTTATTGGCGTAATTCTAATTAGGTGAGACTCTCTTCAATACCTTTTTCCATAGAGCGTCTTAAATTTGGAGGAACTGACATGTATTGTCTACGCAAGATTTATTCTATTCATATAGAATGTAAACCGAAACAAATAGGCAGATACATTTGTACGGTGGTAAAGCTTAGTAATAACTGCTCAACATTATTTATTAGTCATAATGAGCGTTAATTTCAAATAAATTAAGTAGTCTTACTTAGTTTGCTATAGGTTCGTATATATTCTAATAGGTTGCGATTTCGTAAATTGCGTCAGTGCGTATTTTCTTTTTATTATGGAAAATGTCGAGTTTGATAATAGCACATATCGAAAATAAATGCACTTAGAACAATAAACTTGACTGTCGGGGTCAAATAACTTTGACAGTGATAAATGTTTCAATTTCCTCGTATTTTTCTCATATTTTTGATTGTGACGAGATACAACAAGCACGCCAGCACATTCCCCGATGTCCTCGAATAGTTATCCCTTAATTGTAATAAGTGTATTTTTGTTTTCAGTAACAAGTGGGATTCGACCGTTTGATCCCACTGTAGACAAACTGGTGTGAACAGTGAACGGATATTAAATTGGGTGTGAACAAATACGAATATGCCTAATTAGCGGAATGGCCGGATTATCGTGTTTAGTAGCTTGGTTACTTCACTATAGTTTTGTTACACGGAAATCCCAGGCGTCTTCCTCAAGCCTTGATCAGTCCACAGTCCACTCCACACGTCATGCGAACTCATTCACGATAGGTACTCTGACAATACTGAGAACTCCTTGTACCCATCTGCTGGAGAGTTATGTTTTTAGATAGATTCATTGATGTGTATATTCTATGTAGGTACGTGTGTTTGCATGTACTACTACCTATACAAGTGTATACTTGACACAGCCGGTTTTATGTAAGTAAATTATTCATGTAATAAAACATTTTTTGCTATTGGCCATCGTTGACGAGTTATTTACGAATGACTAAAAAAGGGGACCTTAGAATTTATTTTCTCCCTTCAATATTTTTTTAATATTGAACCTAGCGAACAAAAGTAGCTCTTATTTTATAAGAAATCTGAAAGATTATTTACGTAAAAGATAATTATTTGCTGTGGGCTACCGTTTACGAGTTATTTACGAAAAACTAAAAAAAATAATATTGTAGAACATATGGTACACTGATCGTTGCATTCAACGAACTGTTTGTTGGAATTAACAAAACTAAATCTATCTTACTCTGACAAGTATATTGTTATTTGTTATACGTTCTCTTTCACATGTAAACTTTTGAATATAAAACAACAGCCCAAAGTCCATTGCAGGTATTTTCTAGATAATTTTGGTGTTATAGATAGACCCATTTTTTAGCGTCATACAAAGTATTACCTACCTACCTACTTAGTCACCAAACTAAAAATCATTTTTAAATCCTGACTTACTAAGATGGTAACAGTTCGTATCACATTCACATACACAATAGAACATAAGTAAATAGATCGTCGCTTAACACTTAGCATATTTCCCGGTTTTATATAATGTTTTAGTGGTGCAGGTAGTAAGTATAAGTAACACTTTCCAACGTGCGACAAGTGAAAGTCTAACTTGAATTTGCACAAAGTAAATAAGTAGGGGAAACCAGAGCTTTAATTAATATTATATCGAATATCTTATCTTCATTCAAACGTTCTCATAGCTTTTTGCCACGGCTCATCATCACTGGCATTCTATCCGATCTTCCACCCAATGGGGAAACTAGGAAATGGGATTAGTCTGGTTTCCTCACGATGTTTTCCTAATTTATAATATCGAATATTTAAAGCCATTCATACGTAATAAAAGTCCTGAACGTGGAGTATTACCTATTATAAAAAAGTCTATTAAGAAAACGCGCTGGATGTAAGTACTGAATAAAATTCACATGGCACACGTAATACCTTGTAACAAAATAGATGTGCTTAATCAAATTATCTACTTCAGAAAATATCATTGTCTTATTACCTCACGTTTTCCTTTTGTCATATCAGTGTCTACAGTTTTCCCATGTTGCCAACTAAGTACCTACGAGGATTGCCGCTTTGTAAATTTGTAATAAGGAAAACTCATACTTACCTATATATAGCGACAAGGAAAGTTAGATAACCAGACCTCGGAATCTAGGGGGCATAATTTAATGATAAAATTGAAAACGGACAATAAAAAAGCAATAAGGTGCAGCGGATCAATTTCGACTGCGGGATAATTTCAACTAATCGTAATATCTTCCATGTTTTACATTATTAACTAGAGTCACACACAACACATCTTTTTCGCTATCTGGACATATATGGCACTCTAGTTAATAATGTAAAACATGGAACATATTTCGATTACTTGAAATTACCCCGAAGTCGAAATTGGCCCGCTGCACCTTACCTTTTTTTCCGGAGGGAAGACACTGTGTGCGTAAACTGTCTAACTAATTCCATTTATTTCGTTCCGTTTGCCTCATTTTAAATTGCAAGACATATAACAACACTCCTAAACTGTACATCGGTGGACCTTAGTACAAAAGGCAACATTGTTTTTTAACCCTTCAGAACGGTCGCGTAGAGAGATTCTCTCACGCATTTTTTAAAACGTGATTTTTCTCAAAATTTTAGACATTTCAAATGTTAATTAATAATATTAACGCGATTAAAACAATAACAAAGGTACTTCCGCCACTTTCCGGTACTTTACGCCACATAATTGAGGCCTTTAGGTAAAAAAATGGTCACTTGGTGGTTACGTAACGTTTTACTAGGGGGGGGGGGGGGGGGGGTACAGAAAACCGTTACGGCGCGTTACATGGGGGGAGGGGGGTAAAAATTGCGTTACGTAATACTTGAACGCTCCCTAAGCTAAGGTACCTGCGACAAAGACGAAAAAAAACCGACTGACCCCGATCCGACTTCAAAAAGGACAAAATAAAACATTATCCCTTTTATATGCGCTAGCTATTACGAATATCTCAGGCGGCGTAGCACGGTCGCGTTTTTATCCCTTGTCACCATGCCTGTCACGTTCTAACAATTATGTAAGTGCGAAAGGGACGCGCATAGTGATAGACGATAAAAATGGAACCGTGCTGAGCCCACAGGACGAGATAGAGAACTACACTCGGGTGCAAAGAAATCGGACCACCCCAGCATTTTTATCATTTTTTCAATTTCTGTAAAAACTGTATGTGCTACTGTGACATATTATATACCTAATGAAAGGTTGGCTTTTCCTCTATAAATTGATGTGCTTTTCACAGGTTTACTTCCAATATTTTCAGGCTTTCAGGGCTAAGAACTTTGTCACCCTAAAAATGCATACTGGAGTGAAACTTATGCATAATGGGAAAACTGCGATTCTAAAGATATCAAGTAAAAATTAAAACAATTTTCAGCATTTTAATACCGTATATTGCCTCCTCTAGCCCTACGACATGCAGTCATTCGGTTTTTCATTGATCTTATGAATTTTTTTACAGTGTCTTGAGGGATGCCCGCCCATTCTTCTTCGATCGCAGTCTTTAGCTCCAGTAAGGATTCAGGGGCAGGATTTCTGGCCCGGATTCTTCTTTTCAGCTCGTCCCAAATGTGCTCGATCGGGTTTAGGTCAGGACTGCGGGCTGGCCACTCCATGACTCTGATGCCGACCTCCTCCAAGTACTCCTTAGTGATCCGGGCTGTATGCGGCCGAGCGTTATCTTGCATGAGGATGAACTCATCGCCGATATAACCCGCAAATGGGACCACATGATCAGCCAGGATTTCCTCCACGTACCGACGTGCAGTCAAACCGCCTGAATTCGGTCTGGTACCTGGCCCTGTGATGAACACAATGTCCGTCTTCGCTTCCAAAGAAATACCAGCCCAGACCATGATTGACCCCCCACCATAAGCAACACGTTCCTCGATGCAGCATTGAGAGAACCGCTCCCCAGGTCTTCGGTAGACTCGTACCCGTCCGTCATTGCCAGACAAAGTTATCCTGCACTCGTCGGAAAAAAGTACGGAACTCCATTGCTGAAGGGTCCATTCTTCATGTTCGCGAGCGAAGACGCGTCGTTGTCCACGATGTATTGGGGTGAGTTTTGGGCCATTTGCAGCTCTGTGAGCTGTCAATTCCTTCTCCTTCAGTCGTCTTCTAACTGTCCATCGGCTGATAGACACATTCCTGGTCTCTAGGAGCTTCTGCTGAAGCTGAACGGCATTCAGTCGACGATTTCGTAGCGAGGTAAGAACGATGAAACGGTCATCTCTCTCAGAAGTGATGCGAGTTCTGCCAGTTCCGGGTCTTCTGGATAACGTCTGATCTACGCGGAATCTCTGGAAGACACGTTGAACCGATGACTTCGATAGGTTGAGTTGTCGAGCCACTGCACGTTGACTAAGCCCTCCCTGCAATAGGGCAACTGCTTGGCCGGCTTCAGTCGAGGTAGTATCCATTTTTCTCCAGTTTTTCCAGGTTCAGGCGATGAGAGTAGTGTTCAGGAAGACGTACCAATCACGAATGATGCATAAACAATGATAATGACTGTTTTTATACCTAATGATAAGTGGTCAATTAATGCATGCGCTAATGAGGCAGTTGGAGGGGGGTGATTTCCAGGCCCATATTTTGCACAATATCCATCCCCACCCCTGAATATTGATGTCATTTGATAGGGCAGAAAATTATCTACCACGTGGTATTTAAATTATCATGATCGAGGTTACAGTTTTTACACAAATTGAAAAAATGTTGAAAATGCTGGGGTGGTCCGATTTCTTTGCACCCGAGTGTAGTTGCGACCAATCGCGCGCGTGATGCAAACTCATCAATCAACCAATCGCGTTATAGCGGTGTCACGCCGCTGTACTGGTTCCCATTCTTATTGCCCGTAAGGCCAGTCCTGAGAAATACGTCAATGGCACTAGCAACTGAATTGTTTAATATCGATGCTGGTTTGGGTTTTGACAAAAAAGGGACCAGCTTGGAACTAGGTATATATTTTCAATCAAGAAAACATTAATTTTCAAATCATTAACATACTACATACAAAAAAACGGCCGAATTTATAACCTCCTCCTGACAGTATGCGTATCGTCGTTCAACGTCATATTTCCGTTCCTCGAATTTTATTGCTGTGTGAAAATTCCGTGAGAGTTCCTTGGCGCCGCCAAAACCTGCTACTTCTCAAAAAACTGTGTCCACGAAGGTGATTACTAATCACTGATTAGGAACACACCCTAAAAGGGGATATTACTGCAATGTTCTGCCGCCAGAGTGCAGCACTACCGACTCAGTAAATTCATAGACTAACTTATACATACTGTGCCTTAAACTGTTTTTTGACAAGTTTTCACAGACAAAAAAATATGACATTGATGCATCAAGGCGGTTTGTTAACAAGGGCCTACCGGTAAACGCGAAAATCGAAATTTAGTTATCTACCTCTTTATCGCTCGAATGCGCAAGAGAGATAGAACAAGGGCCTACCGGTAAACGCGAAAATCGAAATTCAGTTATCTACCTCTTTATCGCTCGAATGTGCAAGAGAGATTAGATAACGAAATTTCGTTTTTCTTGTTTCGCGGTATGCCATGTGATTAACGTGACTTGTGATGTGTCAATGTGGTTTGTTTACTGTATGTGCCACAAAGGTGCCACCTACGCAGAGCTTTGCCTAATATTCCCTATTAAAAGCCATTTTATTTTACCTGTACATTTAAATAAAATTGCCATATATTTATTGATATTTGAATCTTTGGTAAATTTTTAGGGCGCAAAGAGTTAAACTACTGACAGAAGCTTCTCGCCAATGTGACGACAGTTATTATTATAAACGCACGTCGCACGCAACATAGTTGTTAGTTTTTACAATTTACTTGTATTGGGAAGCAAAAATAAAAAAATGATAAGTAGGATAAAGTAGTAATGCATATTCACTATGGACTACTACGGGAGGCAAAAAAAATCAGCACTTAACGATCGGATGATGATCTTAACATACGACCTTCATCGTCGTCACAGTCCGCTGCTGTGAGCTAACACATATTTACATCAATTCTTTGTTTAAAACATTTTGCTTGCGTCATCATCTCATATATCGCGATAAATATTTTTTCACTTCTCATGCTCAAAAAGTGCACCTTTATGTCGTGCGTAGACGACATAAAATCGCATTTTATGCTCTAGAGCATAAAAGTATAATTTTCTTCTAAGGGGTCATCCATTAATTACGTCACACGTTTAGGGGGAGGGAGGGGGTCAAGAAAATGTGACATATTGTGACAAGGGGGAGGGGGGAGACACAAACTTTGTGACGTCACTTTAACTTCATCAGTAACCGAATTTTTTTTTTAATTATTTTATTTGCTGTACATTTAAATAACAAGTTTTTAAAACGATAATCGTTTTTATTCTTTTAATTTTCTTTCCTAAGCAGTTTTGGGTTATAAAATTACTAATATTTATATCGTCAAAAATATTTTGATAAAATATTAATAATACTTAGGTACTTACTTAATTCGATTTGGCGATTTCGTAGAAAAAATGTGACGTCACACTAGGGGGGAGGGGTTTGCCAAATGTGACCAAATGTGACAAGGGGGGGGGGGAGGGGTAAAAAAACCTAGAAATTCGTGTGACGTAATTAATGGATGACCCCTAAGACTAAGGTAATCGGTCTCAACAGCCAAACAGTTAAAACATATTGCACAATTTTACTGAGCAATAAAATTGTGTAGATGACAAAACTTGTTATATTATTTTATTTTTGCTACAATTTATTAGAAATCCGTATTTTCTGTCATTAAATTTAGTAAATCACATAAAATAGGAGTCGATTATCGTTCAAAAATGCACCGAAATGTTTGACTTGGCAGAAAACCAAGCGTCTGAAACTCTGATCATATGTAGAAAATTAAAAAAAAATAATTAAAAAGTTAGTTGGCGGGAATTGGTTATGTATTATGTTCTTTCGCTTTACGACAATTTCGTGGTGTAAATTGCCGTGAAAAATATAATTATTTTCCTCGCAATCGAAGTGAAAAGCAGAGTGTACAACAAGGGCATAAATGTCCATTTTTACCCTTGTCTACTATTTTGGCTCGTTTACAAAAAATTGCCTCGGGTATAAATGGGTCACTTTATGCCCTTGTTGTACAATCTACTATTTTTCTTCGAGCGTATTTAATAATTGGGCCACGTCGACCTGTCGCATAACTCTGCTACTAAGCAGAATTCTAATGAATTCTATGTAATCGTTACATAATACATACTTATGCACATGCAGAACATTGCGCTTACGCATTAAGTTTATATAGGTCAATTAAATGTTTTCTGCATATCAGCCATGTTTTTCGTAAAACACAACATGAGAATTTATCCTCCTATGTCCCAGAACCGTTAGTTTCGTTTTTGAATTTGGAACCCTAACTTATCTTTAGGCCAGTCAAATTCAGACAAAGTCAAAAAAGCGTTTTGGTTTTGAGGAATTAATTCCTAACAAGCTGGAAATCATTTTAATACCTTCATTTGGTCCTAAATGCGTAAAAATAAAATAATCCGAGTTTGCTCCATCCCAGGAGGCGTGGATAAATTTTGAGAGCCTTGGGAGATACATTTTGGATTGACAAAACCACTCGATGTAGAAGGAACCCACCATCAATTACAATGTCACTACCAGCAAGGTTATTGTGGGTTAGACGCTGGTGAAAAAAAAAATCGGATTTTAACACCATTTTACAAAAAAAAAATCAAAGTAGCGGCCATTTTTTACAATATTTGACTATTTACTAATTCATATTAAGGTACTTTTCAGATCCTTAGATATCAATTTTTATCATGATTAGAGTAAATTTTCCGTCGGACGTACCGTTTTTGAACTACAATCAAAAAACTGAAAAAGAGCATAATTTTTTCCACAACTCCTGGAATGGAGCAAACTCGGATTACATTCATTTAGAACCAAATAAAGGTACTAAGACGATTTCGAGCTTGCTGGTAATTAATTCGTGTGCAAAATCTAATTTGACTGGCCTATTATTTAATTAAGAGTCCCAGAACTCAGGAGGATAAGCACGCAAAAGTTCCACGGATATTTTCACAAGAGACTTAAAGGGTCGCCAACTCACCCCTAGGAGTACCTATCAAACACAAAGAGTACGGTAATCCCTAAAATTACGCGGTTTGTGCGCTTGTTTGCCACCAATGTGGTGAAAAACTGTAGCTACTAAATATCTTGTACAAATTCTAAATTAATTGCAGGACACTCAACACGAAATTACCATCACTTTGATCATAATTTCGTGCCAGATTCTTAGTTGTAGGATATTATGTATAATGAAAGAAGTAGGTACCTGAAATATTGTAAATCTAAGTGGATGTAATTCCAAGGGAATACATAGGTACATAAGTAAATACCTACCCACATCTACTTGTGCACTTGTCAACCACAGCGACCATTAAGTTTAATGGTTTTCACCTTGCCTATAACTATGTGGGTCTATGTATAATCCATCAGTTTACACTACCTATTATAACTAGTGGCTCTGTGAACCCTCATATTATTAACTCCGTCATTTTGAGTAATTTTCTTTAAGATGAATTGACAAAAGAGAATTATATGCGGAGCCATGGGGGTTCACGAAGTCTACAGCTAATATGGAATGTGAGGAGTCACAAAATTTCACGAAAGTCGTTTGAAAAATGCGACCGGCAGAGGAGAACATCGGGACATACAAAAGAATTTTTGCCTAACCTAAAACGGAAACCTTCGCTTCGATAGGTATTAAGTTATCTGGTATTTTGACCCAATAAATTACTTATTCAACCACATACCTATACAACTTAATATACGGGGCATGCACTTGCGCTCTTTAGCTGCCCCAGGGCATCAAGCATGGCTATTCCTACTCAGGCATGACTCATAAGCATGCCAAAAATATACATTTTGTTTTCCAAGTCTAACGTCTCCTGGATGGAAGACGATTGTTATGATGGCATGGAAGACGAATGGCTTAAGAAGATTGTTATGAATGTGATCTTGATTTATTATGGTTTGTTAGTATGATTTATATGTCAGTGCCAAAATTGTCATTTTTGTTGAAGAAATGCGACTTTTGTCACTGACCTGACAAAACAAAATCCAGATCAAATTCATAACCTGTTATTACATTCAGAATACGCCTCGTGATAACTGTAGCACAAAAAATATTTATTGTAGATGTTTATCCACGCAATCGGACACTACCCGTCATTCTATCAGGACGAGATTAAGATACGCTTCAGATTCATACTGCACTATTTGACAAGGTTTGATCTTATCGGTGCATACTATAAAGGTCTTGTCTTGGTCTTGAATCAAACTCACTTCCAGTAGATATTTTCATATATTATTAGTGAAATTAAGAAAATCAACAGGACAATGTTTTACAGCAAAAACGTCAATCCTCCCTCCGAATTATCTGTCAGGCTCTCATTAAAAAAATAATATATAGTATTGCCATATCAAAATGACGTTACCCAGTTTGACATAGAGTTGTCATATCAAAATCTAATAACACCCTTGAACATACATACAGAGATATAGTACAGAATTAGTATTAGCTGTTATACATATTGTTATCATTATGAACCTTACAGCTCGGCCGTCCTTTTTTTAAAGTGGGGTCCTCCCCATATAATTAAAGA
Source organism: Cydia splendana (assembly GCF_910591565.1). Lineage (NCBI taxonomy): Eukaryota > Metazoa > Arthropoda > Insecta > Lepidoptera > Tortricidae > Cydia > Cydia splendana. The sequence continues at coordinate 8,996,684 of NC_085987.1, read as the reverse complement.
GAAAAACAAGTTCCATTAAAATTGCAACATTAACACATTAAATATTCAAACAAAACAAAACAAGGGAACTTCACATTTTGTAAATCTAATTACACAGTCTGTTGTGATCTACGACCATCTGTGCGGTGTTAATTGCTTAACACCATTCGTTTCTGCACTGATCACTTACAATCTAAATAACAACAATAATAACACTACTAATCTCATTAAACTATGTTGTGATCTACGATCATCTGTGCGGTGTTAATTGCTTAACGCCATTCGGTTCTGCACTGATCGCTCACAAACTAAATAATAACAATAATAACACTACCAGTCTCATTATAATCTGTTGTGATCTACGACCATCTGTGCGATGTTAATTGCTTAACACCATTCGGTTCTGCACTGATCGCTCACAAACTAAATAACAACAATAAGAACACTACCAGTCTCATCATAATATGTTGTGATCTACGACCATCTGTGCGATGTTAATTGCTTAACACCATTCAGTTCTGCACTGATCGCTCACAAACTAAATAACAACTATACTAGTCTCATCAACTCATCACAGTAAATAGCCATATGTGCAGTATTAATTACATAATACCATTCATTTCTGCACTGAATATAGTCTAATCACTAAACATCCTCAAGAAACAATATAACAGCAATATCTTTCATTCTTTTTCATATTAGGTTACTTATTATTGTTTTTCTTTTTGTTAATCCTTCTATGTTCAGTATAATAACGTTAACTTTAATCAGTCTCACTTGAGTTACAATTATCTTTATCATTCATATCACTACTATCACTGGTATAATCTTTAAAACTAAGCCAGGGGTGAATCTTGTCTAGTGCTACAACATTTTCATATTTTCTGTTTCCCTTTTTAGTTAGAGGTGTATCTTCAATTAGAAACCTATCGTTCGGTAGAATTTTTACAATCCGGTACGGCCCATGGAACTTAGGGATCAACTTTTTTGATTTACCAATGTGATCCTTATCTGTAATAGTCCTTTCTACTCTAACCAAATCGCCGATATTATAAGACTTGCCTACCCGCCTATGTTTATTAAATTTCCTTTGAGAATATTCCTGTTGTTTATCTATTTTATCTTTAGCTTCCGTTCTTAATTGTACTAAGTTATCACCTGTTACTCGCTCAGAAATTTCATCTATTGCATCATTTAACTTATTTTCTGATGTAGTTATAAAGTTACAGCCAAATAATAATTCCGATGGACTCTTACCTGTCGTTTTATTTACGGTAGTATTAATTCCTAATTGGATTTCTCCTACGTATTCATCCCAAGTGTTATCATTTTTTCCATGACATGAAGTACTTAAAGCGTCCAGTATTGTTCGGTTAAACCGTTCAACTTGGCCGTTCGCCCTTGGTGAGGCAACTGCATTTAGCACGTGCTTAATACCTGTTTCGTTTGTATATTCCTTAAATTTAGCACTAGTAAAACAGGACCCTCGGTCTGTTATCAAACGAGACGGAGGCCTGAAGTAACTAAAGTGTTCTTTAAAAACTTTTATAGCAGTACTCGTTTTTGTGTCTCTTACAGCCCGAATAGCAACATACTTTGTGAACGCATCAACTATAACAAGTATATACATATTGCCTCTTCTAGAGCGCACGAACGGACCTAGATGGTCGGCATGAACTGTGTGAAACGGCTTTTCGATCTTTGGAATCGGATGCAACATCCCTTCCTTGCATCCTCCTGGAGCCTTATGGTGAGCACACTCAAGACACGCGGCTACGTATTTTTTTGTAAATCGCCGCATTTTCGCGAACCAATAAGTGTTACGCAATCGGCTTAAAGTTTTTTCGAAACCGAAATGCCCAACATTATCATGATTCATGCGCAAAACCTGCCACCTAACACCACGAGGCACAACCCACCTTAGACTCCCATCCTTTAAAATTCGATATACATAATTTCCCTTCAACCGGTAATTCTTTTGAACATCTATTATCAATTTAGTATCTTCGTCTTGCAAAATGTGTTTAATACGCTTCAATTCATCATCGTCATCTTGTACTGTTGCTATCCAATCTTTAACATCAATATTCAGAACATCGATAACATGAGGCCGTGAATCATTCGTGGGGTCAGCAACAGGACCACGGCTGAGAGCGTCTACGTGTGCCATACGACACCCTGGCCTGTACTCTATCTCACAGTCGTACTCCTGAAACTGCACCCACCAACGAGATATACGAGGTATAAGGTCTCTTTTGGTAAGTGTAGTCCGCAACGCGTTACAGTCAGTTACGATTTTAAATTTTACGCCAAGTAAGTACACTCTAAAACGGTTTAAAGAAGCGACTACAGCAAGTGTTTCTAATTCAAATGAGTGCAATTTTTGTTCGTCTGCTGTGGTTTTTCGACTGTAATACGCTACGGCTCGCAGCAACCCATCCAAACCACGTTGCATCAAAATGCCAGCAATGCCAAATTTAGAAGCATCACAATGCAATTCTGTTTCTAATTTAGGATCATACAACGCCAAGATGGGGCGTTCTACTAATTTCTGTTTCAAAGCGTTAAAAGCTTCTGTATGTTCGGTTGACCATTTCCATTCTAATTTAGTTCTTAATAGATCAGTTAAAGGACGTGCAATCAAAGCAAAATTTTTGACAAATCTTCGAAAAAAACTAGCTAACCCAATAAAACGTCGTACTTCATGAACATTCTTTGGTGTCGGGAAGTTTGAGATAGCTATTGTTTTTCGAGCACCCGGTCGTATACCTTCACCACTTACGTGAAAACCCAAGAAATCCAATTCTTTATAGAAAAAGTAACATTTTTTTAATTTAAGTGTTAATCCAGCTTCACTTATGAGATTCAATACCTCATCTAAACGTATTAAGCCCTCTTCAAAATTACGAGCTGGAATTAGTATATCATCCATATAGATGATAACATACTTAACTTTTGCAAGCACCTTGTTCATCGTCCTTTGGAACACGGACGGCGCATTGGCTAACCCAAAAGGCATACGTTTATATTTATACTGACCGTCCGGGGTCACAAACGATGTCAGATCCTGTGATGATTCCGCAATCGGAATCTGGTAGTATCCAGAGGCAAGATCAAGGCTAATAAACAGAGAATTACCTGCTAACCTGTCCAGCTGATCATCTATAAGTGGAAGGGGGTAATGTTCCTTCCGCGTTTTGCTATTCAAAGCCCTATAATCAACACAGAGTCGCTTTTCGCCAGTCTTCTTTTGCACCAATAAAATCGGACTAGCGTAAGACGAATTTGATTCACATACTATGTCAGCATCTATCATTTCCTGTACCATTGTACGCACTAACTCTCTTTCGGGATAAGACAATCTATAAGGACGATATACAACTGGCTGTTTGTCTGTCAATTCAATTTCCATCTGAACTACATTTGTAAAACCTAAATCTTTTAAGTTATTTGAGAAGCAAGCCTCATGTTTCTTTAAAACCATTTTCAATTTTGATACTTCGTCATCACAGAGGTGTTCACTTATATTTAAATCCGTACAAGTATCATCTACAAGGTTGAGAGATTTTACATTGAGACAGAAATTAGTTGTTGTTACGCGAGTAACCAGCTCCCCTTTTAGCAATGTGAGTGGTAAGTCAGAGATGTTTTGTACTAGTATTCCACATTGACCTTTTTCAATAATATATTCACCCGGCAAAAGATATAATTCAGCATTCGGTTTCCCGCGCAAACCACCTTTTACATATACCGAACCTGAATAATCTGTGTCTGCTCTTACGTGGATAACCATCATTTTATTTGGTGAAATTTTTGTGTCTTCTAGTAGTATAAGCTGTAATTTAACCGGGAATCCTTTTTCAATAATAAGGGTATAATCAGTTTTTGTAATAATTATCCCAGGTTTCTCTGTAAAACTATGACCTACTAATACTGGATATTTAATGACACAATCATCAACAATATATGTATCTACCGTTTCAATTATATTATCTATCTCCATCTCAACACTCACATGACCTAAAGGCACAATGGCATTTGGTCCTATTCCTTTCAAAAGTGGAAGTTGACTATGCGTTTTCAAATTTATTCCCATCCTAACTGCCTCACTATATCTCAATAATGTGCCTTCGCTGCCCATATCTATAAAGCCATGTGTAAGAAAATTATTTATTTTAATATTTTTAAAATATTTGCTATCACGGTTAGTGTCGCCCTCAAAGTGTTTATCAAAATTAACACGCAGAACATTTTTTTCAGGAACACTCTCACCCCTGTCATTGCCTGGTAATTTTGGACAGTCTGTAGACAAATGCCCAATTCTATGACAAATATTACACCTTAAAATGGTTTTTGTACATTTAAAACTAAAATGACCCGGTTCCTTACAGTTGTAGCACACAATAGATTTTGAATAGGATTTTGGATCTGTATTTGAAACGCTTTTTAAGTTATCACTTACCGCATTTGAAGTTTTGAGTTGTTTTGTCCAAGTACCAGAATTAAATTTTTGTTTTTCTGAATCTCGTGATTGTTTGGCAGATTGAAAATATTCCAACACTTGTTCTGGTTGTTGACATTTTAAAGCCTTAGCACCTAACCTAACCGATCTATCATCAATTCCACTCAAAATACAATCTACAGCTCGCTTTCCATGGATATCACAACGATTTAATAAATTTAATTTGGCATAAAAGTAAAGCTCTAAAGATTCATTATACTTAACTCGCTTATTCAGCATTTCTGTTAACAGTTCAGCATAATCATCAATGCTAGGGAATGATTCAATTAATTTTGTTTTCCATTCCGGCCATGTAAATGACATAGATGGCAAAGCTAAATACCAATTCTTCGCAACACCAGACAATTTGGGTAATGCGTAATGGATGATCTGATCATCACCCCAGTTATACAATTTTGCACACTCATCTACCTTATTCAGCCACATATGTACAGTTTGCTCTTTAACCATTGGGTTAAATTCTGGTATTACATTGCCTAACATAGGAAATTTATTACCCTCTGGCCTGTTCTGTTTTAATGTTTTAACTAATTCTCTAAGAAATAGCTGATGTTCATTACCTTGAAATGTATTCACATTCTCAATAGTCGTCAAAACTGGTTGATTCTCACCGCTCTGCTTGGAAGTACCCGGCATGTCTGCATGGTTGCGGCTCCCTAGATTGCGCCTGCTGTCATGAACGCGGCTACAGCTTCGTTGACTACGGCTCCGACTCTGCTGATCACATCCGCCGCTCTCACGACCACTGCTATAGCTCCCACTATGGCTCCTATGATGAAAACCGCGGCTTCTACCATGGGAACTACGGTTACGTCGACCACGGTTTGAGCTGCGCCGACGGCTGGTACTACGACTTCTTCGGTTTTCGTAGTCGCGTTTTCGACTGGGTTTTCTGCTTCGCGTACGGTACCGGTCACGCTTCTCTTCGGACCGACTCCTCCGACCTTCTTCGCACGCTACACGACGAGCACTTCTCGAACGCCGATTCCGTATATTTCTACTTTGTTCGCGTTCATGGCGCCGTTGGACCTTCTTTTTTACACGCACAGATTTGTGTTTACTGCGGCTGCGATCATTCTCTTTCTCGTTACTATCCATCGTTGGAAGTTTCGTCCACAACGACGAAACAAAAATGTCACATTTATTTCAACAATTGTGGGCTTCTTCGGTAATTGTGCCACTTCTGAGTTATAAAGGTCTTGTCTTGGTCTTGAATCAAACTCACTTCCAGTAGATATTTTCATATATTATTAGTGAAATTAAGAAAATCAACAGGACAATGTTTTACAGCAAAAACGTCAATCCTCCCTCCGAATTATCTGTCAGGCTCTCATTAAAAAAATAATATATAGTATTGCCATATCAAAATGACGTTACCCAGTTTGACATAGAGTTGTCATATCAAAATCTAATAACACCCTTGAACATACATACAGAGATATAGTACAGAATTAGTATTAGCTGTTATACATATTGTTATCATTATGAACCTTACAATACTAACTCCTGTACCTATAAGTACTCAGTGTCTGCAAAAATCGTACGACTTAAGTAGGATTTAGGTGGCAAATTCGGCTAGGGCAGTAGTAATGTTAGTGATTTCAAGTTTCGCAAGAGCACTTTCTTATTTTTGGATATAAATGCCGATGCTGTGTCATCAATGTCGCGTTATAAAGTTTCTTGTAGCTTTAAGTATAAGTATAAAAAATGCGACTCTGGAAGTTTTTTAATTCTTGTCGCTGTCATTAGAAGCATTCTAGCTATGCTATGTTTGCTAGTCATAGTCGTGATAGATGTTATCAAAGCAATCTCCAACGCATTTATTACTACATTAAGTAGGTACTTATTAATATATTTTTGGGAATTTTATATCGAATATTCAGGTGGGTGAGTAAGGCCGAGCGTGAGCGCTCAGCTAACCTAAATTGTAATGTAGACCGCCTTGGTTTTGATTTTGACTGACATATGCAAGTTAAGCAACAAATTTACTATAATCGTTAGAGCAGAGCTGTCTCCCTAAGAATTAGAGGAACGAGAAGAAGGATAGAAAGATTTGGATCTGAAGACGGCTGTGGAATACCCATCCTTGAAGATTAGATTTCTCTTCTTGCTACCACACAACTGTATTGAAATAAGCTTAAAATTGTATTATTTAACGTAATAAATGTGTTATCATCCACTATAATCGTTATTAGGTATAAGTAAATAACGTTAAGAGATTATCGTACATTAGAATGCCGTAACCGAAAGACCTTTAGGTCCTTCGGTTACGGCATTCGGTGGTTGACCAAGACCATCAAAGTAACAACGTGTTCCGACACTACTACCCTCTCTTCATGTTGGCCCATCATAGTGGGCCACTATGATGGGCCAGCGTGTAGAGGAACCATTACGAGTTTTAATACGGAATAAAAGGACAGCAATAAAAGATTCCCACTAGTTTCTCTTCTATGTTTAATTTATCAAGTTTTATTTCGAAAAAATGGTGTCTAATGTGAATGTTAATGTCTAATAGTCAATCATCAAATAAATAGAATATCACTGAGATATATCAATTGCAGATGTCATATATTTCTACATGCTGTACACACACTACTTCAAATTCATCAGCATCACTTAAAGTGATTCACCACATAATGCAAAATAAGTATGTAGGTACTTATCTTCATATACAATACAAATACCTAATGCTAGAGCAGGGAACCGACAAAATAATCGATCGCTCCCACTTCTAACAATGTCAAGGGCTTGAAATTGAGTCATTTATATTCAAATAAAACTGAATTAAACAGCTAAATATAACAGACAATTAAATTTAAATTCAATATTTAGTTTTTTTGCGTGATTATTTTTTAAGGTGATCGTTCCAAATTCCCTTTTTCCAAAATCACACAATACATATAACACATCATATGAACATGAACACTCAATTAATTGACACCTCATTTGTTACTTATTATTTTTACCCGACTATGGCAACGCAAAAGGAGGGTTATGATTTTAACCGGTGTCCGACCGCCTGGCCGGCACAATTTGGATTTGGATAAATCTGGTTCAATGGTGGATGATTATGCAATAAAACTTTGATTTTATGAAAAGACGCATTGTATTATTACTTTTCACATACATTTATACCGTGAATCGACACTACAACTAATTTTCCGTTTTATTATAAAGGAAAGCGAACTAGCTAGTGCAGCCATTTTTTGCAAGAGGCCGAAGCACAGAAAAAATATCTTTGAAATAAATCTAGGCCGAGCTGTTTGAGATATCAAATTAAACTTTTTCCACAATGAATGGCAAATTACTCATAAATTTTATAATAATACATATAACGCTCAAACATCCCGCCATCTCCCTCTCCCTCTCCCTCTCCCTCTCCCTCTCCCTCTCCCTCTCCCTCTCCCTCTCCCTCTCCCTCTCCCTCTCCCTCTCCCTCTCCCTCTCCCTCTCCCTCTCCCTCTCCCTCTCCCTCTCCCTCTCCCTCTCCCTCTCCCTCTCCCTTCCCTCTCCCTCTCCCTCTCCCTCTCCCTCTCCCTCTCCCTCTCCCTCTCCCTCTCCCTCTCCCTCTCCCTCTCCCTCTCCCTCTCCCTCTCCCTCTCTTCCCTCTCCCTCTCCCTCTCCCTCTCCCTCTCCTCTCCCTCTCCCTCTCCCTCTCCCTCTCCCTCTCCCTCTCCCTCTCCCCTCATCCCTCTCCCTCTCCCTCTCCCTCTCCCTCTCCCCTCTCCCTCTCCCTCTCCTCTCCCTCTCCCTCTCCCTCTCCCTCTCCCTCTCCCTCTCCCTCTCCCTCTCCCTCTCCCTCTCCCTCTCCCTCTCCCCTCTCCCTCTCCCTCTCCCTCTCCTCTCCCTCTCCCTCTCCCTCTCCCTCTCCCTCTCCCTCTCCTCTCCCTCTCCCTCTCCCTCTCCCTCTCCCTCTCCCTCTCCCTCTCCCTCTCCCTCTCCCTCTCCCTCTCCCACTCCCTCTCCCTCTCCCTCTCCCTCTCCCTCTCCTCTCCCTCTCCCTCTCCCTCTCCCTCTCCCTCTCCCTCTCCCTCTCCCTCTCCCTCTCCCTCTCCCTCTCCCTCTCCCTCTCCCTCTCCCTCTCCCTCTCCCTCTCCCTCTCCCTCTCCCTCTCCCTCTCCCTCTCCCTCTCCCTCTCCCTCTCCCTCTCCCTCTCCTCTCCTCTCCCTCTCCCTCTCCCTCTCCCTCTCCCTCTCCCTCTCCCTCTCCCTCTCCCTCTCCCTCTCCCTCTCCCTCTCCCTCTCCCTCTCCCTCTCCCTCTCCCTCTCCCTCTCCCCTCTCCCTCTATCTCTATTTCTATTTCCACCACCACAAGAATGCATAGATTGTCGAATAGTGCGTTATCTACGCCCGTCTCAAACAGGATAGATAGAGTTAGACCAAGAAAAATCTGCAGCGATTTTGAAAGCCCACACACGCAGTGCAAGTGTTATTCTGCCGTCATAATCCCGATAATTCACAACAAACACCGATAACGAACTGCGAAACAAGAAGTCATAAATGTCCTGTGAAAAATGTCGTTCTGACTTTTTGACTATTTTAAGGTTAGGCTACAGGGCAAACCCTTAACCCGATCGTCTTTGTTTTAGGCTCAAATTGTAGCTGACTAAATTGTCCAGAGCCGTTTTTCTCAAATTTTTGATATCATTCTTCGTTTCCAAATTATCGAGCACCAAAATCAAAAATTCGGAAAAAATTGAATTTTATTTTCACTATTTCGACCATAACTTTTTTTGTTTTTGACTTATTCGAATAATTATTTTTGCACCTTACAGCTCTCGTGATTATGCGTCTTTTGAGCCTATTTTTTAATATCATATCTTCACAACTTTCCGAGATATAAGGGGATCGCACTTTTTCGTGAAATCGGACCGTATACTGGAGCGAACGAAAAGACATTTCCAATGTCAAAACAATAACTAAATTACAAGTAATACTAGTTGGCAGCAGGCAATACTATTAATTTGGAAACAGGTCTCACAAGTTTGGAATGATTACATTTTAAGGTAACGACTCTAGTGACATTGTCTAGACCAGGGTGCTTTTCTTGTACTAACCCGTATAACCACTTCGAGGGCGGGAGATCATCCTCCTTAACTAACACTACGTCACCTACCTGTGGCTCCGGGGTGACCTTAGTCCATTTGTACCTCTGATAGAGCGTCGTTAGGTACTCCTGAGACCATTTTCGCCAGAACTGCTGCATGAGCTTCTGGGTGAAATGCCATCTATGCAAAGGGCTGATCTGAGAATCTTCATAGTTACGATCTGGAGCGGTTACCAGAGCTTCGCCAACTAGAAAATGTCCCGGGGTGAGTGGACTAGTGTCCACTTCATTTGACGGTAGCTGGTACATGGGCCTACTGTTTAAACAAGCCTCCGCCTGGACTAAAACCGTTGATAACTCCTCAAACGTGAGAGTGGTGCCATCTAGGACCCGTTTCAAATGGTATTTAGTAGAGGCAACACCTGCCTCCCAAAGTCCACCGAAATTGGGAGCCCGGGGTGGAATAAAATGCCATTCAGTACCTTCATTAGCTAAGGCCTCAGCGACCTCTTTCATGACAGAAGACTCGCCCTGCTGGAAGAGGACTCGCAGTTCCTTGGATGCACCGACAAAGTTGGAGCCGTTGTCGCTCCAAATCTCCTTACAAGGACCCCGACGTGCGACGAACCGTCTGTAAGCAGCTAGAAACCCTTCAGTGGTAAGTGAACTTACTGCCTCCAGGTGGATACAACGTGTTACCATACATACAAACAGTGCTATGTAACCTTTATAGCTTTTACATTCTCTACCCTTGGATATTCTAATATTTATAGGGCCTGCATAGTCGCACCCAGTGCGATGAAACGGACGAGCAATAGTTACCCTTGTACTGGGCAAATCAGCCATGAAGGGTTGATTTTTGGTAGCCTTGTACTTTATGCATCTTACACATTTACGTAAAATATGCCTAATCAAGCTCTTGGCATTGAGAATTAAAAACTTGGATCTTACATAATTTAGGGTGAGTTGGGGGCCTCCGTGGAGAGTCCTTGTGTGAGCGTCACTCACAATCAGCTTGGATAAGTGATGGTCATGGGGCATTATTATAGGATGCTTAACATTATAAGAATGATCGCTATGCTCAATCCTACCTCGGGTTCTCATAATACCATCCTCGTCCAAGAAGGGACACAATGATACTATTATGCTTCTCCGGGGGATTGGATTAGAATTATTCAAGTTAGTTAACTCCCGAGAGAAAGCTGAAGATTGACTTGCTTTGATACCTACCTTTAAGGCATTATCAAGCTCCCTTGCGGTCAGATAGGACTGAAACGATTCTCCTTTCAATTTTTTACAAAATCTGAGACAGTAAGCTACTACCCTTACCGTCTTGGATAAAGATGAGTATTTAGTCCAAACACTCAACTCTTCGGATGGCTGATCCGTGGATAAAACAGTACATACATGTACTTTCATGGGCTTGGCTTCAAGCTCAGTGGATACGGTTTCGGATGTTGGATGCTGGTAGTTAGGGTCTTGTAGCCATGCTGGGCCGTGGACCTACAACTCGAATTGGATAAAATCGGCTGGTGACATTCCTCGACTGGCACAGTCCGCCGGGTTGCTGGTGGATTCTACATGCGCCCACTGATCATTGTTAAGTATGGATAGAATATCAGTGACGCGGTTGGCAACAAACGTTGTCCAGCGGCTCGGCTCGCCTTGAAGCCAAGCTAGGACTATAGTCGAGTCTGTCAAAGCCCTGCAACGACTGACTGGGATGGATAGAATAGCGGATACTTCTCCCAGCAGTCTGGCTGGATAAAAGTACTGCCCCGGACAGTTCAAGTCGGGGTATGGATATCTGGCGGATTGGAGAGACCTTTGTTCGAGCTGCGACTAAATGGACTGTGACCCGAAGGTAAACGACTGCTGCGTAAGCGTCGTTGGAGGCGTCACAGTAGCCATGTAGTTGGATATCACTTGCATCTTGCCGGAGACCGACCCATCTTGGCATGATGAAGCTGTTGAGAACTAGCAGCTGCTCCCGGAACTCGTTCCACTCCGTCAGCAAGTTGGAAGTTACTTCCTGGTCCCAGGAGTGACCTGAAACCCACAGTTTTTGCATGTATATCTTGGCTCGGATAATAACTGGGGAAATCCATCCCAGTGGATCAAAGAGACGTGATATGTCAGACAAGATGTTCCGTTTGGTGACGGGGCTTGGCTGTGGAGGTAAGTTAACCTTGTAGTGAAATGAGTCAGTCTGATGATTCCATGACAAACCTAGGATTTTGATCATGTCATCCAGCTTTATGTCTTTGTCAGAGCTAGTAACCGGGTGTGGATAAATTGTGTCCATTAATTTTTGGCTATTGCTTGCCCATTTTTGTAATTCAAACCCAGCTTTACTTAGCAAACTGACCATCTCAGAATAAATTTGGATAGCTTCATCATCAGTCTCACACCCACTCATTAAGTCATCCATATAGAAATCTGTCAGCACCCTTTCTGCAGCCAATGGATAATCTTGACCTTCATCTTTAGCCACTTGCTGTAAACTTTTGACTGCAAGATAAGGAGCTGACGAGACCCCGAAGGTTACACGTAACATCCTGTAATCCTTTACAATATCATCAGAACTCTCACGCCACAGCAGGCGTTGGCCATTTCATAATGATATGACGCAGTTCAGGTTGTAGTCGTGGACCAACCAAGAGATCATCATTCAAGGACCTACCATTGAGACCTTTAGACGAGCAGTCAAAAACTATGCGAAACTTGGTTGTGGATTTGTCGCTGCGAATCACGGCATGAAAAGGCATGTACACACAACCAGGCTTCGCAGCTTCCTGCTGGTCTTGGATAAGTTCCATGTGATTGAGTGATAAATATTCATTGATCACTTTGGTATATTCTTGCTTTAGGAGTGGATTACTATTCATCTTTTTCTCCAATGAGAGAAATCTCCTTAAAGCCACTTTCCGTGAATCCCCGTACTGACATGACGGATCCTCATCACGGAATGGTAAACTAACAACATAGCGACCTGTTCTGTCCCTAGTTGTAGTGGATGCATAATGCTCCTCACACGCTTGGTCTTCCTTAGACAACTAGGTGCGAGGCTGGTCAGTTTCAATTTCCCAGAATTTACGGAGAGTGTCATTAATGGAGCTATCCAGAATATGGGCAGTTATAAAGTTAGTAGCATGGTTACTCACTTGTGTTTTTCCTGACAGGATCCAGCCCCGAGCGGTGTTTTGTGCTGTCAGGTTGGACGATGGATTCCGTACCATACCCTCTATCAGCGTCTGTCCATACACCTCAGCGCCCAGCAACATGTCCACATGCCCTGGAGTGTCATATCCTGGATCTGCCATCTTTAATTTCTTCAACTCTGGCCAATTATGAATCTCAACTTTCTGTGAAGGAATGGGATTAGTTACCTGTCTTACCACATATGCCTGAACAACACAACTAAAGGAGCCACAAGTGGATTGTATTTTGAATTGAACCTTGTGTTTAATTGGTGTTGACAATGGGATTTTCTCCCCACCCAGTCCTGAAGGATCAACACTACCATTTGCAGGTATCTTGTGTAACTGAAGTAATTGTACAGTATGCTCACTCAGAAATGATATTTGAGAACCCTGGTCAAGAAATGCCCTAAGTGTATGACAATTTCCCTTATTTTCTACCTTAACTAATGCCGTAGTTAACATTACCTCACTATTGGGCATACTCGACCCTTCAGCAGCATGAGCCACAATGTTACTAGGTAATGGTTCCCTCTGCTCTGGCTTCTCCTGGATCCCTTCACGCTGTTTGCCGTGGATCTTTTCCCCTTCACTGACTCGGCTTGGTTGCGCTGAAGGTGGATGCTCGCTGTCCAGATGCAGCAGGGAGTGGTGGCGACGACCGCAGCGCTTACATGATGTATCTCGCTTGCACTGTGTTGCAGAATGCTTTGCTCCAAAACAATTGAAGCACAACGCCTTATTTTTGACAAAGTCCCGCCGTTGTTGTACTGAGTCCTGGCTAAAACGCTTACATTGGTACAACAAGTGAGCCTCTGCACAGCATGGACAGGATATTGATGACGCTGTTGTAGTAACGCTGAACACCTTAGGTCGCTCTGCTTCTTTTGGTTTTGTTTCTCTCTTGTTACTTGGATCTAGGAACTCTAATGCTCTGAATCTGGATTCCAGGAATGTTGAAAATTCACTAAAGGTCGGTAGTGTGTCTGAGTTATCACTGATCTTGTGTTCCCATAGTTTCCGGGATTCCTGATCAAGCTTCTGTATGACCAGGTGGATAATAATGAGATCCCAGGATGAAACATCTATATTCATGTTGGTGAGAGCACTTAAACATTCATTTGTTGTGTCCAATATTTGTTTGACACCATAACAAGATGCTGTGGATAAGGTCTTTTGGCTTATTAATCGATTGAGTATGCACGATGAGATGTAGCGTGTGTTACTGTACCTTTTCTTTAATAATGTCCAACATTGTTCATAATTTGCATCAGTTATGGGTGTGTGTCGTATTAATTGCTCTGCCTCACCTGTCAGATGACCTTTCAAGTAATGGAGCTTTTGCACAGGTGCTAAAGTTTGGTTATTATGGATCACAGATTCAAATAAGTCATGAAAGGTAGGCCACTCTGCATACTTGCCGGAAAACACTGGGCTAATAATTCTTGGTAGCTTCACTGCACTGGATACATTGGATTCATTATTGTGTGAGTGAGCTGTGGATATTGCCGGCAAGCTTGCTTGTGGTTTCATTTTGTCCAAGGCCTCTTTTAACTGACATTTATATTCGATGTATTTCTCTTCGACTCTGTCATAAGTCTCGGATGTGAAATAGGTGTTGTTGGGATCTTCGGATTCTAACACGATAGCTTGATGATTGTTCTCGAAACATTTCCAGTAGCCTTCTAACAGGTCTAACCTTGTTTCTATGTATGTACTCGTAATCCGGGCCTTGGGCGATTTTTTGAAGTTAGATACGGCTTTATCTATCTTCTCTTCTATATTTTTCTGTAATTTGGTGTAAGAGTCGACTTCCATGATGATTTTGGTGGTGAACTTTCACTTGTTTTACAAACTATACGGTTCGAAGGACCATGTCCGACCGCCTGGCCGGCACAATTTGGATTTGGATAAATCTGGTTCAATGGTGGATGATTATGCAATAAAACTTTGATTTTATGAAAAGACGCATTGTATTATTACTTTTCACATACATTTATACCGTGAATCGACACTATAACTAATTTTCCGTTTTATTATAAAGGAAAGCGAACTAGCTAGTGCAGCCATTTTTTGCAAGAGGCCGAAGCACAGAAAAAATATCTTTGAAATAAATCTAGGCCGAGCTGTTTGAGATATCAAATTAAACTTTTTCCACAATGAATGGCAAATTACTCATAAATTTTATAATAATACATATAACGCTCAAACAACCGGTACGTTTGTGGGTATGTATGTATGTATGTATGTATGTTCATCTGTTCCCTCATAACTTCTAAAGTACTCATTGAAATTTGACAAACGACGTGTCATTCGAATCGTCTTAATCGTCCGCTGGCTATAGGCTATATGACGTCACTAAAAAATGAACACGGCGCCCTCTAGAGGTCATAAAGTCACGAACCAAAAAAATAAAAATAAGTAATGATGACGTGTTGTATATCATTTGAAAGAGCTCAATTAGCACATTTCAAATATATACATATTGTTAGCTTTTGCACCCGGCTTTGCTTGCATGCACCCGATAAAACATTAATTTATCTGGTAGGTAATTCGAACTACGAATCTACAATCGCTCTGGATTCTATCTATCCGCGTGTTACGCGACTACGGCGATACAAGAAGGATTTTTCAAAAGAAATTTGTTTGGCCGCTATATACATGGTGTTTTTTAAAATGACCTGCAATATTTTATAACGTGAATAGGTATAGAAGTCCAGATCAGCAAATTTTTTTACGAGATCGGGTTTGGCCCCATGGTAAAAGTTGCTTAATAATCTTAGTATATTCACCTCGTTAAAATTCGCAGTGGTCAGGCGAAGCATACTGAAACGTACCTATGTGACGCACCGGACTCGGTCCAAAAGGCGACACTAAAAGGGTCAGGCGTAGCCCGATGTACGTGGCGCGTTGTACGCGGTCCAAAGCCGGGCGCCTTCGGCACCCTCATACTAAAAGAGTCGGGCGTAGCCCAACGTACGAGGCCTGATGTACGCGTTCCAAAGCCGGCCGCCTTCGGCGCCCTCATACTAAACGAGTCGGGCATAGCCCGACGTACGAGGCTCGCTGTACGCGTTCCAAAGCCGGGCGCCTTCGGCGCCCTCATACTAAAAGAGTCAGCCGTAGTCCGACGTACGAAGCATGATGTACGCGTTCCAAAGCCGGGCACCTTCGGCGCCCTCATACTAAAAGAGTCGGACGTACCCCGACGTACGAGGCTCGCTGTACGCGTTCCAAAGCCGGGCGCTTTCGGCGCCCTCATACTAAAAGAGTCGGCCGTAGCCCGACGTACGAGGCTCGCTGTACGCGTTCCAAAGCCGGGCGCCTTCGGCGCCCTCATACTAAAAGAGTCGGGCATAGCCCGACGTACGAAGCACGATGTACGCGTTCCAAAGCCGGGCGCCTTCGGCGCCCTCATACTAAAAGAGTCGGGCATAGCCCGACGTACGAAGCACGATGTACGCGTTCCAAAGCCGGGCGCCTTCGGCGCCCTCATACTAAAAGAGTCGGGCGTAGCCCGACGTACGAGGCACGATGTACGCCTTCCAAAGCCGGGCGCCTTCGGCGCCCTCATACTAAAAGAGTCGGGCGTAGCCCGACGTACGAGGCTCGTTGTACGCGTTCCAAAGCCAGGCGCCGAAGGTGACTTTAAATATTATTGTAAGTAACGAAATCCTGAACCCAAAATTAATTACTTAAATAAAAAATAAGTTCAAAAACTAAAACCCCACTACTGCAAATCGCGCTCTAAAAAGTATGTAACAAGATAGAATTCTTATCTGAAATTATCATATAGGAAAATTATAAGAGTTATCATTTTTTTATATATTTACAGAGATTCAGAGGATAGCCGTGGTCGTATGCCACTTTACCTTAAAGTTTATAATCGTGGCATACGTCCACGGCGATCCTTTGAATATCTCTGTAAATATATAAAAAAATGATAACTCTTATAATTTTCCTATATGATAATTTCAGATAAGAATTCTATCTTGTTTCATACTTTTTAGAGCGCGATTTGCAGTAGTCGGGTTTTAGTTTTTGAACTTATTTTTTATGTATGCTAGGATCGTAAGTACCTACCAACTAACGGTGCGGGATTAATGAGTGTGATATTTACTAGGGAATAAAGCGCATGATCACTAAACACGGATCTTGACGGTAACTTACATAATTTCATAAGAAACAAATACGTTACATACGTATGGAATGTGTAAGTATATTGAAGAACAAAATAACTAATAGAAAGATAAAAAAAAAATCTACGCATTCTAGCGAAGATATCATGTTACATAGTTATCTACATGTATGTTTACATAGTTATCTACATGTAGGCACGCTAGGATACAACGCACTAGCGACGCGCAGACTGTTCGACCAGCTAATAACCGTGCTCCGTATCCTGCGTGGTCGCCTGGACTGTCCCGAGTTAGTTGACGAGGCTTGTAGATTATTTGTCCCGGACGGGCGTACGCGGTTTCGTGCTGACCGGCTGCGTCTCTTCGCGGTCCCTCCCGCCCGCACGGTCTCGCGGCGCAACTCGCCCGTTTGCCGAGCGTTGAACACGCTCAATAAGCTCGGTGCTGTGCAACACTCCTGCGATTTGTTTGCGGACGGCTGGACGGTTATTGAGAGAGAGTGTTTGAAATTATGCGAGTTACTGACCTAAGGATTTAATGGTATGTACCAATTTTTTGACATGACCTTATGTAATTATTCCATACTTTTATTATTATTGTCTTTTGTTTATTATTATTATGTATTGACTTAGGTATAAGAAATGTAATGACTAGGCTAGTCCTGTAAAGTTGCATTTTGTTTTAAATAAATAAATTGAAATTGAAATTACCAACAGTGAACTCTGTAGTATAAGAATAGATAAATATTAACACTACCGTAATATATAACATGCATAACAGCAGCTAAGTCCTCAAAATCACCATAAGTTGAAATAGTATATAAAATCTAACCGCAGAGATGTGAACTAGGTTCAGAGTAAAGAGAAATGGGGCTTAAAATGTCAAGGGCGATATCAATACTTTCATGGAAATCGCTCTCTGTTCAATATTCAACCTTAATTTCTTAAGGATTTCGCAACTGGGAAGTAAGTGCTCGCATGTAAAGAACCTCACATGAGGAATGCGGCGGAGCGGACGACATGTCATGTTGAATTAACTCCACGGATGTTACTCTTGCAATTCATTATCTCGTTGTTTCCAAGAATCAGCGCGTGACATCAATCAGTACTGCTTACTGACATTTCACTGTCAACATCGAAAGTGTAAACTAAAATACATGTTCTGTACTTCCATAGCATACCCGTCCCATTTTCTTGCGTTTTATTTTTTATTGTTTATTTTGGACAACTCTAAGGACGACTCCTGTACGAATCGCTATGACTTGAACAGAAGTCGTGTCGTACTTAGGGTCGGTTGCACCAAACCGTCTGTCATCGTTAAAAGCGTTTGCAATTTTTTTTTGTATGGGAAATTTCATACTTCGCTGCTGTTTGACGTTAATCAGTCTGTTAAATGTTGTTGGTGCAACTGGGCCTTAGTCAACGAGCTGTTGGCATTTATTAGGGATTTATAATACAATTCATCATCAGGTTTTTTTTAATCACTATTCATTTTGAATGACCACTTAATACCTATAACGAACAATTAGTTAACAACCGTTCTTTCTACATTTTTCAAGTGAATTTAATGTCAATTAAAAAATCCACACCGTTGGCTCCCTTTCGTGAAAAATATGGCTTAAAAAATAACATACTAAACTTGTTTAATACTAAGTAATTTAATCCTATCTTTTTAGCCAATTAAGAACCTCATCAATTTGCTGGTTCACAGCAAGCAGGTACATATATTTTTTGCACGTGATTGATATTTCATATTAGCGATAGGCAAGTTTCCAATCTTATCATAACCCAATCACTGTTTCATACGTCAAGTATTTTTGTTACATAAATGTTTCAAAATACTACATTTAAGCAAGCAGTTTGATATGGTGACAACTACATAAGTGATACGTTTGTATAACTAATGCATTTCTTGATAGAGTCAAACTTAGATATAGACGGACAGTTATCTCTGTCTCTACCTCGGATACCTACTACTTATTTAGGTATTATCTGAGGTTATAGGATTAAGTACGTGGCCGAAGCAGGAAAAATGACTTGCCTTAAAAGCTATCTCCCTTCGGCAGTAGTGGCCTTGTGGCCCCAGGCGGCAAACCAAACCAATAAATTATGATGAGAAATAGGACTGTAATTTTAAGGACGCGACGCCGTTCTTAAGCGTAGCCACTTTGGGTGCAGTACACAATTCTTTCGTTTCGATATTTTAACTCGGAGTTCGACTTTGTTTCCGTGAACATAAATAAAAATTCCAAATTCTCATTCGACAAGGTATTCCATCGAAATGGTGTCACGGACAGCAAAGGCTGGTTTACTTGTACCTACCTAGTTACAAGAACATGCGGTGCGGGCTTGTGCAATCGACAAAGGTCACAACACTGAAATATGTGGGAAACATCATCCCCGGCCATATCCGTTTGAATTATTTTATACTACCGGATTCACTCGGTTAAATAGTTAAAATATGCATCGCCAAGTAAAGCAGTACAGACATTGAACAACAAGTGGTCTTAGGCTCTTTTGTTTTGTAGGTAATGTTAGCGTAGGCATTTTTATGGATGTGTGTAAACGGAAAGACCTTGCTAGACCACGCTAAAGTTTAGCATCTGCGGATAGTCTAACAAAGGTCAGTAATGTCAGTATGCACAGTACCTACAGCAATACTTACACTAGGTTATAGACGTGTCAGGACGTTCGTTATAACTCCCTTACATGAGCACCATTGCGGACCCACTACCTACTCTTTTGACAATATGTTATATACTTATACATATAATATTACTACTGACTGTAGATGAGAACACATTGTGAAACGTAAGTAAGTAGGTATACTAAATATTGATTAATGATTATACTTATAGCCTCGACCTCCGTAACTCAAAAAATTAAAATACATTACATACATAAATCATTAAAAATCTGAAAACGACACCTGAGACGTTAAAAGCCTATCATTATAATATAACTGTATAATGTTATTGCAGCTGTTGGTACTCCTTAAAAATAAAATAACGCCATCAATTGTGTAATGGAAACATCAGCTGCTCAATAGAGTGTGTTGTTCCTTGTTCCAGGTACGGACGTGTGTCCTATGAAGTCGGTGGTGCGCCGCATCGGACAACAGCTGTTTACCGCCCTCAGCAGCAAGGGAATGGCGATGCTGGTCAACCATGGCATTGCCGAGGAGAAGGTATAGATTCTTAGTGATCAAATATATTTCAAAACACCTTTTTCAAAAACTCGGTCTTATATGTTTGACGCCAATGTCTGTCTGTCTGTCTGTGGCATCGTAACTCGTCGCCGATTTACGTTAAAGCGAGTTTTCTTAGGTATGACTCATAAAAATGGATCCAGAAGTTTAAAGAATATAAGCTCTTTTCCAAAATGACGTACCTTATATGTTTTTGGCATAAAATGGATTTTGTTGGCATACCGATATAGCGTAGGATCTTTTTATTTATTTTCATTTAATAGTTATTGCGATAAGCATAAGGATGTGTTGGGATATATTTGGTCACTTTGTTTGGTGCTGACTATGACTGACTGGATGGATGACCCCTTGTCTTACTTAATACGCAGTCACCCTGACAAGATCCCAGAGAGAGAGAGAGATAATAGACAGCTGTTTGGTACTCAGAGGTGACTATTTTTCTACCAATACTTTGTTTTTGTTTCTTTAATTTTTCTTGTGAACTGTGAAGTTATGAAGAATATGTAGTTAGTAACTTAGTATATAGGTCATATAAATTTAACAATTAACTTACAGTTAAAAGCAGTGTACGCAGACTTGGACAACTTCTGCGCGCTGCCGGAAGGATGTCGGGCGCAATACCTCCGCAACCCGGACAACAACCATGGTTACGTGCGCCCGGGGACCGAGCAGTTCGACACCACCATGACGGTAAATAAAAAAAATTTAGAGAACACAAATACTAAAAAACCGGGCAAGTGCGAGTCGGACTCGCACACGAAGGGTTCCGTACCATAATGCAAAAAAAAAACGGAAAAAAATGCAAAAAGAAAACGGTCACCCATCCAAGTACTGACCACGCCCGACGTTGCTTAACTTTGGTCAAAAATCACGTTTGCTGTATGGGAGCCCCACTTAAATCTTTATTTTATTCTGTTTTTAGTATTTGTTGTTATAGCGGCAACAGAAATACATCATCTGTGAAAATTTCAACTGTCTAGCTATCACGGTTCGTGAGATACAGCCTGGTGACAGACGGACGGACGGACGGACGGACGGACAGCGAAGTCTTAGTAATAGGGTCCCGTTTTACCCTTTGGGTACGGAACCCTAAAAAAAAACGATTTACTAGTTACTACGGAGTGGCAGTCCAGAATTTTGTACAATAGTTGTTGCACCAGTCTGGGCCTCCGGAACGTCGCGCGAGCGGGCGCACGCGGCGGGTGGAATTGTAGGCAAAATCCGCCGCACGCGCCCGCATCAGCGGCGCTTATACTATTTTTCGTTCCCGCTCGCCTGTACTTTATGAACAGTCAGCCGACCTGTACATTAACGTTTGAAGGATGTTAGGATGTATGTAGGCAGTACTTCACAATAAACACGTACTTATGTTACAGGAGCTGCGGCACTTGTTCAACATCACGACGCTCTCGGCGTCCTCCATGCCAGCACAGGAGATCCCCGAGTTCACGAAGCACGCCGTGCCCCTGGCGCAGGACCTCACTAACCTGTCTCGCGTTCTGCTGCAGGCGCTCGCTTACGCCTTCGGTTAATATTTCTTATATTTTTTAATACAAAACGCCCAGCGATAGGACTTAGTCCCATAATAGAAATACACTTTTAAAATATTCACATGACAGCCTCGCCGTATCAATGGTATCAGACTCAGATATCGTCATCTGTTGCTCAACGTGTGTTTTGCTTTTATAATGCTTTTGTTTTTCTTATTTAACTGCCTTGCGAAGTCTCACGTTGGCTTACGAATGTTTATAAATGTTTAGTGTGTAGTGTACGACACGATGATAACTTACACTTGTTACGTTATATTATTTTAATTATTTAATCAATCCTTTCCGTTTGCAGTTAAATTGAAGTACCTATAGTTTCTAGGAGTACACAATTCGTTAGCACAGTCAGCATCAAAACTAGCGTATCAGACTAAGCGTCAATAGTATTCTAATACTATCCAATCTCCGATAGTAACAAAAAGAGACATGTCTTTAAAAATAGAATAATTAAACTGTTGCAGTTACTTTGAACGCGAACTATCGAGATAAACCTGTAATTGGAAAAGTATTCGAGGGTGGTTGAATACTATTGGCGCGTTGTTTCATATGCTACTATTACGGCTGACTGTACATGTCTTGCAAAAGTATAATCGATAGTGTTTTTTTGTAAAACAGAAAAGCCCTTACGGCTTTACGGTTTTCTGGATTATATTAGGTAAAGTCTCGCCCGTTTGGCTCTGAAACATAAGCTATCGGTATTTTATACAAGACAGGAGACACTTTACTTTCACTCACTAAAATGAAATTAAAGTAACCTGCAGTACATATTGATTGTTATCGTCGTTGCATCGCAGCCATCGATTATTATCAAACGCACTCTGACTGTTGCGTCAATCAATAACAACCGGTTCAATGCCTATCCAATAAATCATAGAATCATAATCAGACTCACAGAACAGTCAGTTATTATGTTTGAAGCTGCAATTATTTATAGGTGCCTGTAGTTTGTTATATAGAATTAGTTATTTCAATGGAGAACCTTAACCGGGTCCTCTTACATATACTTAGTTATCATTATCACACACGTCGTTGCATCTCGCAGTTGTTTTGTTCGTGTCGCCTATACAGACGGATCGTATCTACCTTACCGATAGCTAGGAATAGGTACAGTCATTTGCAATAATATCTCACAGAACGAAGTACGCAAAAATATGTGACTCGCATTTATGGCTCTACTTATAAGATTGTGCCAGATATCTTTTCACACTTTGTTGTGCAAGATATTATTGCAGATGACTGTACTCTGACAGTAAGTACCTAATGCGAAAATATTATGCAGATGACAATAAGAACCAAACAATGATTTTTATAACATTCAAACTTTGTTTGCTTTGCTTTCTTATTATGGAAACGTATAAAATGCTTGCAATGCGAAACTAAGCCATTTTTAATTTCTCCTCTTACAAAAGGACTATCCTTGAGGTATGTTTATCGTATATATGTATATACCTATTCCTCAACATTTTCGGATGTCTAATGAATACTATAGTTATAAGGAATCTTAGATGAGCATTCAAACCTCTTGTTTTTTTATTGACAGTATTATTCTAAGTGCTGTTGTTGTAGAGCGTACACAAATAGGATAATTTACTAGAAAAACCTTTTCCCCCTCTCCTGACAATGAACTTACTTCCTCGTTGTTAAGTACCTATATTCACATTCGGCGTAGTTGTAATTATGGTCAAATTAAATAAATATCGAATACCGGTAGAGAATATATCATTAATATGTACATTTGTTGGTGAACCAGGTCTGCCGCCGGCGACGCTGCTGACGTGCCATTCGGGCATGCTGTCCAGCGAGGGCAGCAACCCGTCCACCATGCGGCTGCTGTACTACCCGCCCGTGCCGCCCGAGGACGAGGGCCCGTGCTGCGACAGCGACGCCGTGCACTACACCCGCTGCGGCGCGCACGCCGACTATGGCACTTTCACGCTACTTGCGCAAGACTCCGAAGGTGGCCTCGAGGTATTTTTACTTGTGAAACCGTTTTTTATCGTTGACAATGACGAATGCACAAGAGAGTGGAAAAAGAACGCGTTTTAAATATAGTTGTCAATTGGAATTAGAAAAAGTCTATGAATAACTGTTGTGGGTATTTTTAGTGCTAGTTTACTCGTACGAGGTCATGCTAAATAAAGTTTAGTCCAATTATTTAGCAACAATCGTAACAAAGAACAATAAGGGTCGGTTAATTGCACCAAACCGTCTGTCACCGTTAAAGCGTTCGCTAAATTTATTTGTATGGGAAATTTCATACTTCACTGCTGTTTGACGTTAATCAGTCTGTTAAATGTGGTTGGTGCAACTGGACCTAAATGAGTAACTTGGGAAGCATCAAGAAACGCCTGCTAGAAGACACGCAATGCAGGTTATTTAATTACTAGGTACAGGTACATAATTATAAAACTAACGGTACAGTTATTTGTTCCTTGAAATTTTAGGGACAGAGAAAAATAAAAAGCGTTGACGTAAATTTTCGTCGCATCTGTTATCTAGCGGATACATTTTTTTAACAAGCTTTTATTAGGTCGACCTGTATGTAACTAACTATGTAATGGAATCTAAGGTAACTAATTTAACCATCTTCCAAGGATCGTAGCGTCATGAAAATTGGCAGCTGTATGTAGCTCTGATGACAATACAATAATATGGTACTCTCGAACTGATCTGATGATGGAGACAGGAGGTGGCCATAGGAACTATGTGATGAAACAACGCAACCTAATTGTGTTAGGGGTTTTTAGAATTGTCTCGATGAGTATTAGTTAAATTGTCTGTCGTAAGAAAAGTACAGTCACGAATAAAAGCTTGTACCAAAAATGAAATTTTTGCCAAAAACTTATTAATTTTTGATTGGCGTTTGTCGATAAGCGATTGTCATCTTGGCTAACGCCCCTTAATCTCTCTTACTTAAGAGTCGTAAAGATATTGCTCGATTTCATCAAAAATGTTCAGGCTATCAGAATTAGATAGCGGTAAATAACAAAGACGTTTTTCTTTTATAATTTCAATAAAAGTTTTTCGTAAACGTCCTAAACACAATATTTACCGACTTAAATATTTCATCATTAGGTATACCCAACCCAAGGTTACCAGCGAACTAAAATAAGAAATTTTGATGATTAATTCACTCTTAATTTTAATTTTGAACCGTTTATTTAAAAAATAACACGTCTAAAAGCAGATTCAGTATTCGGCATTTTTCACTCCTGCCACGAATATATCGAAACGCCAGATTACCCCGAAATAAGTACCCTGTTCTCCGGCTATAAGTATTACCCGGTTCGCAGGTTAATAAAGGCTATAGATAGATCAAGGTCAGTGCCAAGGCCATTAGATCAATGTCAATGTAAAGTTCTAAGGTCATTCGCACCAACCGCGTAGAATCCCCAGTATATTTTAACGTGTAGTATTTCCTCATAACTTGAATTGGTTGTTCGTCTTCCGTGTCAGCTAAAGACGATGCTTGTCCGTCCACATAATACTCGTATATACGGAGGCACTCCTTATTCCGACTCCTTATCATTGCACACAAACTTGAAACATCAGCTACCTAAAGTTAAAAAAAATGCGAAAGTATACATAAGTTTGGATTTTAGTAGCTTGATTAAAAGTCTCTATGGGTGCCTTATACTCGTAAGTCTACCACTTAAATGAGGTAGTTGCCAACTACCTTATATCGAACTAGTTTGCATGCCGATTGTCAACTTAGCAGGCTGTAGCAGCTGGGACTTTTGGGACTGATTCTAGTTAAGTACAGTCAGCAGCAGAAGTTGCTAAGCGGGCGAGGTGTTCAAAATTACCTTGACACGCTCTTATACTCTTAACAATAACGTCGCGTCTAGATCATTTTGAACACCTGGCCTGCTTAGCAACTTCTGCTGCTGACTGTAGGTACCTACCTACTTAACTTTTACTTTCTTCTAATAATTGAAATAATACAAATCAGTCCCACGCAGCCAAGCCTTGAACCAGTCCAATAACTAAAATAACTCGCCAACTGGCTCAGTCGTCGATTTTAACTTTTCAAGCAGAGTTACGTCACAGTATAATAAAGAGTACTAACGTACAGTATGGACACTCCCTGCCTCCCGTTGAAAGTGCCGCCCACCCGCTCTCGGTTACCTCACAGTTACCGGCTGGCAAGGACGCGACGACGCGGTGCGCAAAGGGAGGCCACGTAAAATATTCAAATATTATACAAATATTTACAAAACCTATCAGATCACACTGAAAACAACACAATATCTATATGAACAAAAAATCATGTTTTCAACTTACGTAATATGTTGCTGGCCTGAATTTCCTTACAAAAATGTTGTTACTTCGTTTATTATACTGATTCAAAATAGGAAACTATTGTATAAATCTAGCTTAGATACCCACCTTACAGCATAATACGATTTTTATTACTTCCTAATTCGTGCAATGAGTTTTGAGTCATTGAGGTCATCGAACTTAACAATAAAATGGCGGGAACCCTAGCACGTCTTATCTCACTCACACGAGCATGGTACGCGTTCACTACACGAGCTTAGACTGTGTGCGTAGGAACGCGTTTGTTTCATACATTCGATCGCCAGTGTCCGGGGTGTGGTTACGTATTTCAACTAACATGTGTATGTGAAACTGTTTTCAGGTAAAACTGAACGGCAGCGAAAAGTGGCAGTCAGTCGGCCATCTTCCCGGCGCTATATTGGTGCAGACCGGGGAACTGCTCGCCGCTTGGACAACCAACATTCTGCCGGCCCTGGTCAGTAACATTTGCATATAAACACTATAGTCTAACAAACCAATTTATCAGTAACAGTAGCACAAAATAAAACTAACCCACTCTTTTGTATTAAATCAGTTTAAATATCCGCTCTATTTTATATGCGTATTTACTCAATAAGAACATTCATCGCACCAACTGTACTGTTTTTGAGAGATAGCATCTTGAACATAATATACGCAATACAGTAGAAACATGGCAGAACCGACATTAGACTTGCTTAAAATCACCAAATATCACCAAGGGGGGGTAAAAATACTAACATACATCTACCTTGGGTTTTTCTGCTTGTTCACTGGCATTAAAAATGGAACGCAATAAGTTTGTTATTTTCTTAAGAAAAAATAAAAATATTTACATAACAGCGACGAGAACACGAACTGTCGCGTTGACTAACATTTTATTTACTTACTGCATACAGTACGTTATCAACATTGTGAAATTATTATGTTCTGGAGGAATATGGAAACGTCACAATTATTGTTATTGCACCATCGATATTTACAGAGATCGTTATGCACGACAAACAAAACAACTCTGTAACAATAGTTATTTGTTTTACAAGGGGGCAAAGTTGTTGTTTAACCGCTCGTGCTAATATTGATACCCGAGCAAGCGAAAGATTCCAAAATTGAACCACGAGCGTAGCGAGTGGTTCGACAAATGAAATCTTGAGCGTTGCGAGGGTTTCAAAGCACGAGGGTTAAACAAAATTTGCCCCCGTGTGAAACACAAAATTTTTCACCACACCATCCGAAGCAAATATTAAATGTAAAATATCAAACAAAATCAAATTCAAATGAATGTTATTAAATATTTATCATCCAAATTCATCATTTAAAAGTCAATTCTACCAGCAAACATAAGAAAACAACTCAAAATTTGTATTTGATTACTTTGCCTCACATGTGAATTACTGATAGCAAAGTGCAACTTTGCTATCCGTTTTTGAAATGCAAAGTAAGCCTTTCCGAGCTGGTGTGGTGAAATAGTACATTATTGTCGAGGCTCGGAAGTAGCTACTTGCAGGCTGAGGATTCGTTTTAAACGGACGACCTTGGGAGTCCGTTTAATTGAATCCGAAGCCAGCAAGTAGCCTTCCAGCCGAGTCATATATAGTGCTTTTCTCAAAAATGGTGCAAGAAATATAAATATCATAGAAATATTTTACAAAAGCAACTTTCTTACGTATATATTTTCACAGAAAAAAGTAGAAACAATTGAAAAAATTAGCTTTGCCGCCTTTTTATTTTTTAATAAAAAAATAGGAGTGTATTTTTCTGCCGAAAATACGCCAACCTATTTGAGACAGCTAAATAGTCGCGGTACTAATCATCTGTTTGGCTGTTTAATGGGCCTGTGCCTTCATTTGATATGGCCATTTCAACTTTTAAAAAGTTTGGAACTCGACAAATAATGGAATTTGTATGCAACATTGCAGTCCCAAAATCGAGACTGCAATGTTTTTAACTTTTTAAAATTTTGACTGACCATAAACTACGCGCTTCGCAACCTATTTTTTAAACGGCAAAGTCGACTTTGCCGTCCATTTTTGAGAAAAATAATTAATCTTTGCACTTCAAAATATGTACCTACTAACTAACTAACGCTAAACTGTAGTTTTTATAACGCATATTTGTATTTTTTATATAGATAGCACAATAGCATTCCCTTCGCGACAAGCATAAATGGATTGTTTTTACTTTTGGTGAGATATTTTTTTAACTTTGAATGCTACAGATGCACCGCGTAGTGGTCCCCTCGGGCACGTACGCTCGCGCTCGCGGCCGCCACTGCGTCGCCTTCTTCTGCCACCCGGACACCGACGCAGTGCTGCCGACCCTGCCACTGCGCGCCACGCCCGCGCCCGTGCCGCCCGTCTTCACCCCCCACACCCACTTGACCTTCCACCACCGCCTGCTCAACGCCGCCCACCACATCCAAAAGCGCTTCAGAGAGACGTACGCGTGACTAGCGCGTACGGGGCACAAACACTACATCGTGCCGCTTGAACGACGGCATACGGCCCCGTGAACATCTTCATGAAATTAACAGCGGGCGTTATTTCTCTTCTACGTTTCCTCTTTGTAGCCCAGCTTAGTACTCCAGCACCACGGTTTGAAAACTTCAATTCATGTCACACGGCGCACGACCGCGCAATGTGTTTTTTACATGTGTTAACTCACGAATTCCTATTAGAAGCGGGTATCCGACTTTAATCACGAGATGAAAGAGCAATTCACAGAAGAGAAATGTAGAAAAATTTAGCTTGAACAAATCTATTTTTTTAATACGACTTGCGCCGGCGACAGCCTCTGGCAAGAGACAGCCTTTGCCGTCAAACACCGGGTGTACACATAAGGTACAAATTGTGTCGAAGTGAAAATGTGAACTTTAAAACCAGCCTACATTCGTTTATAAACGACTACGCTCCCAATTACTGCACAAAATGGACCAACATATCATACAGTATAAAGTGATTGGCATATCAATGACAGTAACGTAGGTGATTTTCTCAGCATGTTACTTAACGTAATAATTGTAAGTAGAATCATGTTAACTTGCGGCAATGTTTACATTGATTACTGATTAGTGTTTAAGGCGCTAGTGTTGGAGTGCGCAATTAGTGAATTTAATAACGAGCCTATGGACTAATAAAGCGGCTGCTGTGAAGAGGAGCCGAAGCGACATGTGTACACCCTGACTCAAGAGGCGTGATCAGTGTTTCCGATGCACTCTTTAAAGATTCTTGAAAATTTAGCCTAACATTCACCTCGCGAGTCGAGAATCGTATTTTATGTTAAAAACACATATTAATGTACCTATAAAAACTTTTGTCGTGCTCACACTACACGAGCACAATAAATAAAGAACGAAGGATTTCATGTATATGGTGCGACGCACGGACCCGAGTGTGAATGCTTGGCCGACACATCTATCCAACTAAACGAAATAACGTTTTTACATAAGCGAGCCACGTTCAACTGTTAAAAAAATAAGAAATTAAAGGCCTTCTTTATAAAAAAAATTATATATATAATTAGGTTTTATCGTGGACAGCAGAACTGTCTTCTTTAATTACTACCAAAATGTGTTCTGCTAGAATTTATACGATTATATACGTTATATTTAGTAGCATCTTTTTCTAGTTGATTTTTATTACTATATATAAAATATCTCGGCTGAGTTGGACTGTTTTCCCTAAAATACCTATATTTATAAATGATATTTTTTTCGTACTTAATTTAATTACTAAAAGAGTTTTTTGAATCATATACAAATTTATTGTTGTTGGTTGAATATGGACGTAACCGTGTTATTAACATTCTCTAAAACATGACACTGAAATGTCATTTTTTTATTGCTATGCGATTAAAAAATATTCATTATAGGTACTTACCTTAATTAATTAATAGGTACTTAACTATATACCATATACCCCTCCTTTCGTAAAAAAAACCGGTTTAGAAATATATACTCGTATCGTATTCTTATTAAAATTGGGGTTTAATCATTATTAATAATTTTCGTGTCTTTGAACCAGTATTTGGTTACTTAATATATATTTATTGTAGTTGAATTTTATTAGTTCGATTGCTATAGGTAATACGTATGTCATTAAGTGAAACGTAGGCTACGCATAAAATGCTCCCGTTCAAGTATTTTCTTAATAATGAAAAAATGTTAGTAATTACAAACTTGACATTAAAAAGACAGAAGCGTATTCTTGCCCGAGATTCAGATGTTTCAAAATGACAAAGACATTTGTTTTTTTTTTGTTAATATTTTAACTTTATGTCATTCCCGAACTGGCATTTCACTTATTTAATTGTGATGTGCTGATGTCTTTATTATATTTAATATTTTCGTGTTTTAAGGATTTTGTGCTTTTAGTATTAATGTCAATAGTTATTTTGACTATTGCGAGTCGGCATCTACTTAAATTTTGTGTGTATCAATGTGTATTAGTTAAATAGCAATTAGCGGCTCGGCGTCGTCTTCTACTCTAATATTTTGCTTTTCTTCTGTTAAATTTGTAAACTTAGCTTCTTGCTTTTCAATTTAAAGCGATATTAGTTTTTAATTAAATGTAATCATTTGTATCGATTTCAGACCACTGCTAATGAACACGCCTCTTATTACTTATTATTAAGTGGATCGTGTCTCGTCTCATTGCACCGACAGCTCAATTTTTCACGCATTGTTTTACGTAATTACAGAGTAGGTAATGTGCGTTAGAACATCGAATTTATAAGTTAATAACAAAACAGACGTACACTAATTAATTTCAAGTACTTAAATATTAATCAGTTTCAACACATGTAATTCAAAAAGATTGTATATCAGAAGAATTTGATACTTACATTTACTAGGAAAATTAACATATTTTCTGGATGGTACAGTAAATAATACAAAAACCAATCTAGGTAATATGATTGGATTGCCCTTTTTAAATATGTAGATTGATTTACAAATAATTAGAAGACTTCTCTATTCTTGTATGGTTATTTATGGGCTATGGAATATATATTTCCTTTCAAGCATGTCGATGCATATCAACCTTCCTTAAATTCATAGAAAACAGCAAAGAAGTTAGTAAAATAAACAAGTAAACTTCCCAGTTTTGATATGCATCAGAGCTATTAATGTATTAATTAGGTAAAATAACTATCTAAATATTACCTGTAATACCCAATAAGTATTAAAAATTAGAAGAAAGAAAAGAAGAGAAAATAAGTTGATTAATGAAATGCAACCAATGTCTGTAGGTACAGTCAACTATAAAAATATGGGTGTACAAATCATCTCAAAAATATGTCCCATAACTCTTATGTCAGTGAATTAAGAACTATGGGACATATTTTTGAGTAAGTTGTCTACACCCATATTTCTACAGTTGACTGTACAAGTAGGTACATATCTAGCTCAATATGTACTTGCATCACCCATATTTTCATCACTAGCAGGTTCAAGTCACATATATGTTTAGTCCGAAAAAGTACAAAATTGTACCTACTTGTACGCAAGTACTCTTCTAAGATGTATTTACGCTACACAACGCTACGTACTGATACAACTTGCATTGTTTTGCTCATCTCTCATCTTACAAAGTACTTAAACTGAAACCACACTGTAGTACCACAATACAGATGTAGTGCATAACTATTTTCCATCGTATTTTCACGGAAACATACAAACGTGTCTTGCTATTTCAGTCAGTCTCGGTACAAAAAGTACTGAGATTGACTGAAGTAGCTGACAAATACTGAACGTTTTCGAGAACATACGATGGAAAACAATATTATGCACTACGTCTATACATGAACATTTCTGATTTAGTACCAGAACGGTAATGCCATTATTTTAATTTCAATATCCAAATGTTACAGGAAATAAATATGCAATTGTAAGAAACAAATAAATTATTAAACTGGTGTTTTATTTATTTTATATACCTAGGTACCTTTCATTGAACTGGGGGAACACATAATAACTATTGTTAATAAAATTGTTTAAGAGAGTCAATAGGAACCCGCCGGATGGCAGAGAGTTTTTATGACTCTAGTCTAGTTAGTTTACAATTTTTATACGGCCAGAGTTACACGCAATGTTTTTCATCACACTTCTGAAGAAAAAAGTTTAAGTAATATAAGTGATAAATAAGGAAAAATACACATGTCGACCTCCATTAGGCACTCCCACAAAAAACGATGGGCGAAGAGCGATTTGAGCTAGAAACGAGTTGGCGAGAAGCGAGTGTAGTTCTGATAGTTTTGTCGCTCAGCTATATAGTAGTTACCAGTGGGAAAAGGTGGGAAAAAAATTCCCAGTAGTTACCACTGGTAACAACTTGGTGGTAACTAGTGGGAATAACCCAAATATTTAAGTGAAACGCTTTCTTTTTCCTTTTAAAGGCATCAATGCTAAGCGACCCTTTTTCATTGGTCTTGAGTGTGACGTGGAAAAGTTGTTGGTAAGTTGCAGGATTAAAACTTCAGGGGATGTGGTGAGCTGGCGAGGATAGAACTTGGGGAAGGAGATAATACGATAACTAAAGGACGCGGGAAGTACAGAATGAGAATATAATAGCTTTATAAACAAGTAGGTATACGAATTGGTAAGGACATAACAGTTGCAAGTAGATACTAGATACCTAATGTGATGACTGTGATGTCCATAAAACTAGCTACTTATAGAAACAATATGTGTGTTCGAATTTTACTTGAATATGTGTAGGTATGTATGCGTGAAAGGACCAAAAATGCTGTACAGTCAACTGTAAAATTATGGGTGTACAAATCATCTCAAAAATATGTCCCATAACTCTTATGTCAGTGAATTACGCACTATGGGACATATTTTTGAGTAAGTTGTTTTTGTTGTCCATATTTTTACAGTTGACTGTACCTATAGAGGGACCCAGTACAATATGACATATGTTGACAGGAAGGTATGATTTGGTCCGTATTATTAGAGTACATACAGGTGACATACATCGTATGAAAAACAGTGTACGGTTTCTGAAGTTCCTTAAGGTGGTTCGATTTTCATACAAAATTCAATCCGTGTTCATTAAGTAACTACACACTATTAGTACACAAATATTTCCGCATTTATCTACTTTCGAATATTCGTTTGCGCGAAATGAATAGGAAAACAATGTTTCATACAGAAATCATGCAAAAATCATAGTTAACTTTTCATCAATTTTACGTATGTGTGTGTCACAAATGTCGTGTACAGATACATTTGCGACGTTGCCATACCATTTCCGACGTTGCCGGGCTGACCACGGCGCGAATTTGGAGTGCCGTCATGTTTAGTGCAATTTTGTTGACAGGTACTTAATTGACCGAAGCGAGAATAAGTACCCGAACTTCGTCAGCTTAGCTAAGAACTATCATGGTGTGTTTTGTAAACAGTCGCTTTTTTGCTTATAAACGGAAGGTTCCCGGTTCGATCCCCAGCTGGGACATAACTTTTTGTCTTTTTTTTACACCTAAATTTCGTATTGTTTTTTTTTATTTATTATGGGGATTAAGTATGGGCTAAGCGTATTCGTTTATTTTTTACAAAGATAATTAGAAATTATACTCTACCTAATCTCTTGGATTTATACAATCAGGACATCCTCACTGCAATCAAAAATAAATGTATAAAATTTCCTGTAGTTGAAAATAATGGAATTTTGTCTATGAATGAAAAACACAATTATTACTAGTTACTACCCGGTAAGTAAATTATAACTTTATTAGAATCCATAATATATTGTTGCATCATCTTTCTTCCTATTACCTATATTAGACATTTTTTTGACGTAGCGGAAACTAAAACTTCTATACAAATATTTGGAACATAGTTTTTATATTAGCATCAGGATTCAAGAAGAATATGCTAGTGATTCTGAGTTGGAAGAACCCAAAAAGATCATAATCTATGAAAATCAGGTATTGAATATATTTATTTAAAACGTTGATAAAGTAATTTATTGATAATACCAAATAATACTGAATATCTGGGGGAAGCGCTGGTGGCCTAGCGGAAAGCGCGTGTGACTTGCAATCCGGAGGTCGCGGGTTCTAACCCCGGCTCGTACCAATGATTTTTCGGAACTTTTGTACGAAATATCATTTGATACCTATTTACCGGAACCTATTTATATACCGATACCTATTTTTCGGTGAAAGAAAACAATGTGAGGAAACCGGACTAATCCCAATAAGTTTACTCTCTGGGTTGGAAGGTCAGGGCAGTCGCTTTCGTAAAATTCGCCCATGCCAA
The DNA here is from genome assembly GCF_910591565.1 of Cydia splendana. Classification (NCBI taxonomy): domain Eukaryota; kingdom Metazoa; phylum Arthropoda; class Insecta; order Lepidoptera; family Tortricidae; genus Cydia; species Cydia splendana. The sequence continues at coordinate 8,962,484 of NC_085987.1, read as the reverse complement.
TTCTGGGATTAGTTGCCAAGCGGACCCCACGCGAGGAAGATGAGATTGAATATCTGGGAGACCGACCAAAGCTTAGAAAACATATAAAAACTCAAAAATGCGCGTTTTCTCACAGATCAGACCTAGCTAAGAGATCCAACCCCTTATAGCAAATTTCATTGAAATCGTTAGAGCCGTTTCTGATATCATCCAAATATATAAATAAATATATATATATATATATATATATATATATATATATATATATATATATATATATATATATATATATAATAATTGCTCGTTTAAAGGTAAGATAACACAAAAAGACAAAAATAAATAAAAATAAAAATTACCTACTCGCATCAGTCTTGAACCCCAATCCTCTTGCACGTATTTCCACGAACATACCGCAACGCCATTACAGCATTCTTACGTTGTGCGAAATTGTCTACTACAAGGATCAAGGAAACACTGTTTGCATGTGTGAGTAATAGTAGGAAAAAGCGTGACAGCAACACTCCGTCGAATTAAAAAGGTGGTTTTTGCACAATGAAGTATTCAATGTTTATTTTAATAGTTCAATATTTATTTAAAGAGTGCGCGAAACATACTTTTAAGTATACAAATACCATGACCATTTCACAAAAAAATAAAACCTGAAATTTTGCAAAAGTGGTGCCATCTAGCGAGAGTTAAGTTTTGAGTAACCTAGGCGAACCACCTTAAAAAATAACCAGGAATCGTTGTCTGACATAATAAAATGCAACTTGACAAATAATATCAACTTTCTATCCTAGCGAAACAATACATCAATAATAAGCACTAATCGTATCCCATGAGGCGATCGGCTGCGTACGCGCGCCTATTTTAATTCCATCGCGGCATTATGGCAGCTATTTTGGAATTTTTATTTTGGCGCAGTTCGCGTGTGGTCGACAGCGCCGCTTTTGGCGGGAAACTCTACGTCACAACAGCTTTGATTGCCGACGGTGGTGGGACTCTTCAAAAAAATTGTGACGTCGAATAACGTGGGGACAGATGATATGGTGAGTGTTCCTAATCACCGATTTTGTTACAAACGTATTATTTGCTTTTAACCCTAAATTACGAGTAAAGATAACGTACTAAATCTGTCCCAGTGGATATACGTCACTAGAATATTTTTGAGCAACCGACTTCCATCGATTCAATTTAAAACCCCTAATCCACACTTGATATACGTTTTTCTACTAATAATTTTAGGAATACCTAACACTAATTCATCTGAGGTCATGAAATTGCAAAGTATGATATTTTTAATTTCCAATATAAAATATCATAATTTTTCTCATATCTGAAGTGTGAGATACGTGCTTTTCTAGGACTAAATGACACCATTTCAATGTCTTGTTATCTACAGTAATGGCTGTCATTAATCCCTTGGTTAAAATCTATTTTTTCACATCACCTATTCGGAAAGGGGCTTTTTCTTCTCTGCTAGGAGGGATCAAAGTGGCACTTTTCTTCCCTGCTAGGAGGGATCAAAGTGGTACTTTTCTGTTACAGGACACATTTTTTTTTTTTTCATTCTTACATAAAATTTTTTTAGCTCAAATAGTGTTTTGATACATGATAATTTCCTCCTTTATTTATTTTTTATTTTCCTCATAGTTGATGTGAAAAGCACTATGTGTCACACGGTATCAAAATTATTTCGTCTTGGGCGTTAACACCTGAATCCCTCATTACGCTCAGGATTCTACTTTAGTATTTGTTATTATAGCGGCAACAGAAATACATCATCTGTGAAAATTTCAACTGTCTAGGTAACACGGTTCGTGAGATACAGCCTGGTGACAGACGGACGGACGGACGGACGGACAGCGGAGTCTTAGTAATAGGGTCCCTTTGGATACGGAACCCTAAAAAGGGATGTAGATAACTAACCTCTGCATAGAAACTTGTTTATATGGGGGATCAGTTACCTCTGCAGTTTACTGTACAATGTACATCGAATTCTACGAGTATAAACATATTTTCCCTAATGCCAATATCCACTAACCACTTAGCAAGCATGCACATTGCACAATGCATAATTGCACTGCCAGACGTCACTCACTACGTTCGGGATTCTATTGTAGAATCCATCGCTACATTCAGGATTCAATGTACGCCCTTGACGGAAATATATCATTTTGATCCCTTGTAACACAAACTACTATTACATTTGTATTAAAACAGTCCCCGTAGAATATTGTTGGGAAGAAAATAGAGAAATAAGAACCTTACTTCAGTCTTTATAAGGCCTAAATACCGATGTGGATACATATTTGGGAGATGATGGGGCTACTTAAAAATGTAATGTTAATGTGATAACGTTATGGCTCCTCTACACGATGGGCCAGCGCCGGCCACTCCAATTGACGCAGCCATGCGGTAGAATGAGATAGCAATATCACTTGCACATCTAACGCACAAATGCGTCCCTTGGAGTGGCCGGCGCTGGCCCATCGTGTAGAGGAGCCATTATACTCGTACTTAGGTACAATGGCAAAACTACACACTTACACAGTTCTACTCATTAAGTATGCCTAGGATTAATTCCTAATAAGTAGGGATAGGGATACGTGGAAGAATAAGAGGGAGGCCTTTGCCCAACAGTGGGACAATATGGGCTCATAATAAATAAATAAAGTAGGTAATACCTCACACGTTACGCGTAAGTGTAGATACCTCAGGAGCTTAGAATAAAGCTATTCGCTAGGTGCACGACTGGTGCTGCCCTCATTTTGTGGATTTTTTCTACGATAAATTTTATGGAGTTAAATTAGTTCCAACGGCTGCCGCTAGCATTAATGTGCGACATTCCATAAGTTTACGTGTTTGTGAAAATCAGCGCCACTTCTCCCTCCACCTACTTTGCGAAGGTGTGCCTTGCCAATACCATAGAGAAATAAGTAGAGATGCCCCGAATAGTGAATTTGGCCGAATACCGAATATTCGGCGCCTATCTCGGCCGAATACCGAATATTCGGCATGACATGCGAACATTTTGAGTCACAATTATTATGAAAACTGTTCGCCAACAAAGCACAACGTTTGCTAAGATATATTTTTATGTTTAACAGAATTAATGAATGTAGTTAGGGGTCATCCATTAATTACATCACACTAATTTCTAGGTTTTTTGACCCCTCCCCCCCTTCTTGTCACACTTGGTCACATTTGGCAGACCCCCTCCCCCCTGGTGTGACGTCACATTTTTTCAACGATATCGGCAAATATTGATTTAATATTTTATCAAAATATTTTTCACAAAAGAAATACCTATAGTAATTTTATAAACCAAAACTGCATGATTGGGACAGAAAATTAAACGAATAAAAACGTCGTTCCAATAACTTGTTTTTTAACCGTACAGCGAATAAAATAGTTCAAATATTTTTTGTTACTGATGAAGTTAAAGTGACGTCACAAGTTTGTGACTCCCCCCTCCCCCTTGTCACAACATGTCACATTTTCTTGTCCCCCTCCCTCCCCCTAAACGTGTGATGTAATTAATGGATGACCCCTTAGAGTCAATCAAATCAGACCCATGATAAAAATAAAATATTTTGTAATCAACAAATACTCAAAAACGTGCCTTCGTATTTAACTACTTTTCAAGAAAAAATTTTAAATATTAAATATACTTACCTAGTTTTTGGTTTCTTTTTTGTGTAATTTTTCTTTTTAGGTAGGTGCAAAAGATATTCGGTATTCGGCCGAATAGTAGGCAACATTCGGCCGAATACCGAATATTCGACAAACTGGCCGAATAGGCCGAATACCGAACAGTTGCCGAATATTCGTGGCATCTCTAGAAATAAGTAACCTTAGAGTGCTCACTCTATATACCTACATGGATTTCCTTACTAATAATAAGTTGTATGGGAGGTACTGTTATATACTGGATCAAGGCGAAGAAATGTATACTAATTTATGAATTCCACTGTAGTTCTTTTGTAGGTATTGTAATCAACGCTTAATTTTCCATTTCGGTGCATGGAGTGAACAAGATTGTATGTTTCATACGCAGCAACAAAACAAGTCGATATAATTCGCTATTTTCCCAATAAGATGCATCCAATTACCGGTTAAACAATATTTGCGTGATGAAATGAAGTACGAGTATGCGATAACCGCAACCGGACCATACCGGCTGGGTTGTACCGTCCGTCCGCCCCCGCGGCCTGTGCGATATCTATTGGACAGGCAAGTACCTAAAAGTAAACACCGCCATCGACACCAACTTAACTCGTGGCGAATAATTAAGAAAATCCTTTTACGCGCCTAAGATTAAACTTGTGTCATGGACAAAGGGTCCAGTTTTGCTTGACTCGTGAGCAATGTTTACACGGAAATTCAGATTTTACGCGCTCACCTTTAAACTATATCGCGACACGTGTATTGCATTAATCTTCTAAGCTATCTGGTTTTGAACGGATTAAGGGAAGATGCTAAGCTTAGCATAGGTACCTACCTACTCTAACATACCTCTCATTATGCTAATATTTATTTAATGCATCATTTGGTGCGTGATTTTTTTCTATACTAGCCAATTAAGTAAAATCAATCAGTTTAAACATTTAAATTATGTTCACTATAGCACTTATTTAACAGTAAAATATGATTAGGGTACTACTTATCAATATTCAAAGTTTACAAATAACTATAGTCCGTTTTTTTAGCATTAGAAAGAACTTCGCAGAAGTAAGCTTGTGGTTCCAAATCCGGCACTTTTAGCGGTAATAATAGACCAATAGTGGGACCGGATTTTTGCACTAAAAGTTTTGATAATTCTAAAGATGAAAAAGTGATACTTATCTGACATGGGACATATTTTTAAGCATATTTGTAAAATATGACGAAAAGTTAGAACGAGCGTTAGATATAAATTAGGTATTTATATATTTTTAGTAATGATTTTTTAATATTGAATTAAAGTGCAATGTTTAAGTTGCATCGTTTATAATATGTATGACGCTTTATAATGTAAAATTATTAGAAATTTTTTTAACGTGCTTCTTAGTCAAACTACAAATTAGCTTATTATTTTGTCGATATTGAATTAAAGTTTAATAAATCCACAACAACATATCTAAATTCTTAAGTTAATAGGCAAGCTAAAAATTTAGAAGAATAAGATATATGCTTTAGAATTAATATGCGTTTTTTGTCCTATAATATCTAATATTGAATTAGAGTCAGTAAAAATAAGTCTATTACTATAAAATAATATACGCAGCCATATTATGGAAAATAAGAAATTTCGGTGTGTAGCTTGCATTGTAATAGTAAAATATATTTAAAAAGGCGCGTAATTCATACATACGCCGCGCTGGTCCGTCAGTGTCGCCGGCGCGCCGCCCGAGAGCCTATCATAGCCTGCCTATACCTCGCCCCTCGCCTCGCCCCACCTCCCGCTCACAGCACTGTCTGTCTTTTCTTATCATTCATTTGTTTGTTTACTGTGGACATATATAAATTAGATGCGGACATTACGTGAAATTAAAGGGGTCCCTTTGTTTCCCATAAAGTTTTAAGTCATAATGTATTGTTTGTCATATAAGAACCTTCGGGCTCTCGAATTAAGGTTTATTTTTGAATGGCCTTAGTAGCAGTGTGATAGCGTTGACTCGGCTCGGAGAGTTGGCGAATTGGCGATTCATTCGCCGAGTTAGCGGATCGGATACCAAGTTATCAGTTAGTTTAGTGGCCGAGTTGATTAGGAAGAACATTTGAATTTCGAAATTGTAATAAAAATGTACATGATATTCACAACTATTTTTTACCATACTTTGTCAAAGGACTGTCTCATTTCAAACATAGAGAGAATCATCATACTATCTTTGACTTACACTAGTACTAGCACCCAAAAGAAAAGGATGAATATAGTTTTTTGTTTTTATTTACTGACAAATTGGTTTGACCGACTATACCTATTTCTGGTTCCTATTGTCATGTCCTGTCCTATTCAACGTCAATATCATATTATGTATATTATAAACCAACTGCTCAATATTACACGTATACATATTGAATATACAATAAGGTAAGTGACCTCACCTTATTGTATATTCCGTGTCGGCCGTATATGCCTATATACGGCCCACCTTATATTATATATATATTTTTTTAATAAACAGGATATTAAGTATGAAAAACTCACTCAAATAGGTGTCTTATTTATTGAAGTTTCTTCATTATACCAAAATAGTTATAAAAATATTACGATACTCTTGGAAAATATACCTTTTATAAAAGTCCTATTGTGGGCCTTATTGAACACTAGCAGGGTATTACTTAATCCCGCAAAAAATAATCACTTTGACAGTAGACAATAACAGATTTTATTGTTTTTAACTTAAGAGTTATACATATACAAATAACAATATTTGGTACTTCACAACAAGAGGATATTTATAATAAGTTAAAAATAATTCTTTTGGGCCTTATTAACTAAAGATATAAAAATTGTCTAGTTTACGCGAAAATAGTAGGTAACTAAAGTCACTAAACATAAATCTTTATTATTATTATGTTTTAACATCTGGGGGCACGGCAGTGCCCCCGCCAAGACGAGCAAAGCGCAAGGGCACTATCTACCTTTTCTCGAAGCGCTTCGTCGTTTTTTGGAACCCTCATAACTTGGGGTTGGATTATACTAGATAAACAAAGTTCTCGGACTTATTAAGCATATCAATTGCATAGCTCTTATACTTTAGATTTTATTCATATCTAAGAAAATTCGATTTCGTCACTGACTCACTCACTTGATGATTATCAATACCTTTAGGGTACTTCCTGAAGTCCTCTAAGAAGCTGAAATTTGATATGTAAGATAGTTTTAGTACACAAACAACAAATAAATTCAAAAACTTGAATTTTTTAATCCCTAAGGGGATGATGAGGGGGTTTAATCTTGTATGGGGAATCAATAATCGCTGAACCGATTTAGTTGAAATTTGGTATGTAGATAGGTATTGTTATGGGGAAGGATATAGAATAAATAGATTTCAACCTCAAAGTTTACCCTTACGGGGTGAAGGCAGATTTCAACCCCAAAGTTTACCCTTACGGGGTGAAGGGTTTATATGGGGAATCAGTAAGAAGTACATTGTGTAACAGATGCCCCCAGATACTTATTTCAGGATTTTTAATAGTAAATCACCCCCAACCCTTTAAATTAGGGGATGGAAGATTGTCATAAGCAACTTACAAAAAGAAGTGAAATCCCACCAAAAACATTTTGATGTAAAATGTTGCCCAGACGAAACCATAAGGCTCGCACTGTCAAAAAGTTATCAGATCTCTTGCCAAGCTTCTAACTCTACAAGCCCTAACTTCACTAGCTCTACACCTTAGTCAAAGTATGTGGCTCGGCCGTTTCGTTTCTACAAGAACTATTGTATGTATAATATAAAAACCGCCCAAGTGCAAGTCGGACTCGCGTTCCAAGGGTTCCGTACATTACACAATTTTTAACAATATGTTTTTTTAGTGAAAAGTGAGTAAAATGTCTTTTAAAAACCCGTAGGGATCGGATCAAAAACTAAGTACTAAGTCCGACTCACGCCACAGATTATACAATAGTTCTTCCGAACAGATACTTATCTCTCAAACAAAACGCAAATACCTACCGTTTTGATACCTACACAAAAATACAATGGAGTGACCTTCAACGCGCCGCTCCCCGCACCGCACGCACCGGCACAACGCTAGGGTTGCTGACGCTTAGAAATGATAAATAAATACCCACTTAAACAGCGGAGTGAAATAAAAGGAAAGCTAAATCTTAAATTATACTTAATATTCCGATTATGCTTTAGTGTTTGCGAAATAGTCATTTTAAAAGGTCATATGTCCCTGCAGTAACCGCAGTGTTTACGCCGTTTTATAAACCGCGCAATAATCCCAGCAAGAATTAGTTTTAAAACTTCGTGTAATTTAAAACCAGATAGAGATTAATGTTACATAGTAAAGAAAAATAATAGAAACCCCATGAATAAAGGTAATTAATTATAAGTTAACCAGAGCAAAAATGAGTAGGCACTTTCCGGTGTAAACTTACTGTCGTTAAAATAAACATTTACCAAAATAAATTAAAAATTTACTACCTATTTCAAATAGATAGATATCTAAATCTATACATTTGTCACACATATTAAACATTACATGTTTAATTAAAGAAATTCAATAGTAGGTAGGTACCTACTACCCGCGCGATTCGAACTTTAAGATATCGCGCCGTTAGACATTCACTAGATATGAAATAGTAAAGATATGTGACGTTCCACGGCAAAAGGTACCTTATGGCGGCTGGCGCTTACGCTTATTATTATCGCCACTCCAATATTCAGTCGGGGCAATGGTACCTTTTGCCGTGGAACGTCACATATCTTTACTATTTCTTATCTAGTGCATCTCTAATTCATTTCCCGAATCCCGCCGTACGTGTAACTATCGTAAAAATTGACAGTGCGGCGCGCGGTGACGTGCGTACGTGAGCGCGTGTGGCAACCAACTGGCTTGCTTTTCTACCGTGAACGGGAGCAGATTCGTAGGTTCTCGAGCTCGCGCAGAGAGTTCCATAGGCCTGCTCACGCTTAGCTCCACATTTCTAATAGGTTTTCCTTACATCTATAGGTAAAGAGCTAATATGTGTATTTTTTTCATAATAAAAAGACCCAGTAGTTTCAGAGATAAGGGTAATGTTAATGTTTTGCCTGTTTTCTTAAATAACTTCTAAACTATTTATTTTAAAATTATGAAAAAAATATAGTTGAGATTCTAATTCTAAAATGAGCCCCTTCATTTGATGTATAACAAAGATATAGTTTTTTTTCTTCTATTTATCATTCATCTCAAAAGTGACCCCTTTATTTAAATTTATATTACATATTTACTTTACATGTATGTCTTTGGGTTATAGACAAATTTCAACTTATTAGCCCAGTAGTTTCGGAGCAAATAGGCTGTGACAGACGGACAGCCAGACACACGAGTGATCCTATAAGGGTTCAGTTTTATTCCGTTTGAGGTACGGGTCCCTAAAAATAATGATTATAATAAGTTTTTCACCTTATGCCCATGTGGCGGTAGCAAAACAGCCAAGCCACATATTTTGACTAAGGTGTAGAGTTAGTGAAGGGGCTTGTAGAGTTTGAAGCTTGGCTCGACAAGAGATCTGATAACTTTTTAACAGTGCGAGTCTTAGGCTTATGGTTTGGTCTTAGCAACATTTTACATGAAAATGTTTTTGGTGGGATAATTTTTTACAGTATAAATATTTATTCGTAACAGTTAGTATTATCTTTTAACATGATTTTTACTGTACATCTGGGCCCTATTTCACCAACGTGACAGGTGCGACATTTGTCGACATCACTGTTACTGACGTCACAGGCCTTTATAGGCTACGGTAACCGCTTACCATCAGACGAGCGGTGTGGTTGTTTGCCACCAACCAGTGTTGGGCGTAATTAATTACTCGTGTAATTTAATTACTAATTTAATTACATGTAATTAAAATGTTTGTAATTTAATTACATAAAATTTAATTACATGTAATTAATTTTTCTGTGTAATTTGCAATTGTGATTACATTAATTAGTAATTAAATTACTCAATTACTTTTCATTTACCTTTTTAATAATATGCAAATATGAACAAATTTACTTGTAGTAATTATAAAGAAAAACTTTTATGAATTCCATTATACGCTGGATATCGTTATAACATATTTTTTATCCCTGGAATCATACCTTTACAGGGTACTATGTGACAAACCACGTTGAATATGGCGGTCGGCGCTTACGTCGCATAGCACCGCATTAGTATTGGGGCGCCGGTAATAATGACGTAAGCGCCGACCTAAGGTGCCTTTCGGGTTGGACTGTAGCAAAGGGGGGGCTGGGACTTGGACAATTGTCACAAGAAATACGACAGTTGTCACGAAATTCCGACACAGAACTCATTTACTGTCAAGAATTACCGAAAGTTCTTTGAAATCTTGTGTCAATTGTCATCATAAACATCACAAGAAAGATACCTGTTTTTTGCCGATATACTAAAGTTTTTTTTTAAATAATACAATGATAGTGACAAACAGGAATAAGGCCCGTCCGATGGTAAGCTATAACCGTAGCCCATGGATGCCTGTGACGTCAGCAACAATGAGACTTGTCGAATTGTCGCACCTGTCATGTTGGTGAAATAGGGCCCTGGTGCTACATTACGACACCGGTGCTATAATAAGCACATTAAAACACTCCCTTTGGCCGTGTTTTAAAATTCGTCATTCGTTGCAAAATTTCTATATTTCGCACTTCTATCGTAAATAACTACCTATGTATTCATAAAAAAAGTTACCTATATAAGTAAGTAGTTACTGCCTTTAAAAAGTATAAGTGTCTAAATGTTATTAGACTTTTTGATTCTTTAAAACGTCTTTAGGTCAATAAAGCAAGTGAAAAATTATTAGAGTTAGACCAAGAAAAGTCTGCAGCGATTTGGACAGCCCACGCAGTGAAGGTGTTATTTATAAGTCATAATTTCATAGAAGTTTCTTCAAATCGGCCTTATTAATGAGAGATTAAAAATATTCAAAATTATCTAAAAATATTTTAATCTATTATTTCATCTCATACGTTCAATAAGGCCCGGGACTGGACCTTTTTACCTGCACTGACAGTGGATCTTCTTAGCAACAAGTACAAATTCAGAATAATAGGGAGCAACTGCTATTTTTGAATGCTGGGCCTTGTTACCCGCCGGGCCTCATATGCCTGCACCTCACCTACCTTATTTATTTGTTTTACAAGGGGAAAATTGGTTGATTAATCGTGCTAATATTGATACCCAAACAAGCGAAACATTCTAAAATTGAACCACAAGCGAGTGGTTGGTTCGTAAAGTTGAACCTCGAGCGTAGTGAAGGTTTCAAGGGACGAGGGTTAAATAAAATTTTCACTACATCAGCTCGTAAAGGCCCTCTTGATTGTTCGAAACGGATAAGAAGAGTGGCATTTAATTTGATGCAAATTTTGAGTTGTTTCCGTAGGTATACTCGTAAAGCTCAGTTGGTTGGTAAAATTGACTTTAAAATGATAAATATTGAATAACGTTAGTTTGAAATTGATTTAAATGATAAAGTAAATATTATCGGAGATATATATATCGGATATCGCTCTTAAACAAAAAATGTCGCTAGTCATTTATAACCTAAAAGCGCCAAATTACGCAAACTTATATTGAAATGACACCTTTCTATTGAATTTGAAGAATACGTTAACAAGGATGGTTATCTGTATGACAATGCACCTAAAATAATTTTCAAATGTATCTATTATTTCTATACTTAACACGATAACGAATTCTACGTAAACCAAACCGCGGGCAATCCCTAGTACATATAGAAATAAATAAGTGTAGGTAAGTTTCCATTAGTGTACCTACTATTAACAATATAACTATTTACCATTGATAATAATTTTATAAACGTTTTGCGTATTTTTTACGGGCACCGCGCTAATCGCTAGCCCGCCACCGTCGATCGCTGCCTCCTGCCACGGCGCACAGCGCGGCGCGCGAAAACGCCGCGCGTTTGAAATGTAACTCAATATAAATATTGGGAACATAAATATTGGGAACATCTTACACAGATCAACCTAGCCCCAAACTAAGCAAAGCTTGTACTATGGGTGCTAGGTGACGATATACATACTTATATAGATAAATACATACTTATATACATAGAAAACACCCATGACTCAGGAACAAATATTAGTGTTCATCACACAAATAAATGCCCTTACTGGGATTCGAACCCAGGACCATCGGCTTCGCAGGCAGGGTCACTACCCACTAGGCCAGACCGGTCGTCGACCGGTAGTTATAAGCGCGGAATGCATACTTACGTATCAGTATTTAGTGTCGCCGTGATTTTATATTTCTAATATTTTGTGTGGGAACTAAGATCTTTATTATGACCGTGTAATATTAACTCTACAAACTTTAATTCAATATTGGCTATACTGCTTAACCAGAAATCAATATCTAGACAAGCACATTGTCTACATTTCTAACTTTTTACAAGTATACTAAGTTGATAGATAATATCGTAATTTTACAATATCAGCTACTTTAATTCTTTATTGACAAAGTAATTCGTGTTTTTACGTTCACCAGAAAGCAGCTGTTCCAGATTTCTAAAAACCGAATATTGTGAATAAATTAAAGTGTTATTGAACATGTTACAGTTTTTTGTAACTTTAATTTTATATTTACATAGTTATTTAGCAAAATTGAAATATTTAAATATGGCCGAACGCTCCACCTATAATTTTCTAATATTTTACATAAATGTTATTTAACATGCATGCAATAACATATCAAAAAAGAAAAAACTTTAATGTTATCAAAACCCATTTTTGTTCCACCGCTGGTCTATAATTTGAAGTAAATTATATGTATTGACCATGCTACATTAGATAATTCAATAATTATTAACAATTAAAGAGCCTGATAAAAACTGCACGCTTGCTTCTGTGGAGTTCTTTCTAATGCTAGAAAAAAACGAACTATAATACCTACCTGCACAATTTGAGGCTGAACATTTGGCCGGATATTCGGTGGCCAGATACCGGATATACCTATACGGGAACCTGACGGCCGGATATTTGGCATCCGACTAAACCACTATCCCAAAGCCATTACGTACATAAAGTAGACACAGGATTACATTTGTAATAGGTTTAGGGCATGGCACTGCTCAGTGCTCAATGTTTTTTTCCTCGACATAGCAAACAGTCTAACTTAAGAAGTTAGTACATTGCAGCTTGCAGCAGTTGCGGTAGAACTTTATGAAATAAAATTTAAGTACTTATACCAACGTTCTAGCTTTGCCCACTGTAGTTAAATACAATTAAATGATTTAATTTAAATCATAAGCTCATAGAAGGGTGAATCAACTTTTTCTTAACACTCGTTAAAGCCTGATTTTAATAGGCATTTAAATTCACTAAATAGGCTTTTGTGACAGTTATAAGTCCTTTCCATAACGGTCTGATGGCCCTACAATATGTAATAGATACAAAGCGTGTTAGTCAAAGGTTGTAGGTATACGATTTCTTCTAACAAACTGAGGGACCTCTATGGCTGACGGGACAGAATATAAACAAGAAATAGTTGGTCCACACAAAAATAAAATGCTCAGGATTCATAAATATGTACATACTTAAGCACCTTGAGTATGTCTACTTGTTTAATTATTGAACGTAATCAAGAAAATAACATATCCATGAAATGCTTATCACAGTAGGTACGATAAATAGTTTTTCTATTTTTAGTTTCGACATTTGATGATATTTTTGGCTATCAGGTAAATAGAGGTCCCTGACTAGAATGAAACAACTAAAATTATCATCATATGTAAAGGCACTTAGTTAAAAAGTATTCAAAGAAATGGGTCGTTCGAAATGCCTATGATATTGACCTTGTATTATCTATGCCACTTAAATAAATTAAAATATCTCTATTAGAGATGCACCGGATATTCGGTTACTATCCGGTATCCGGCCTATCCGGCCATGATTTTAATTTTACTGGATAGTAACATTGCTTGATTTAGGAGTATACTAATTGAATTTAAGAAACAGTCTTGATCATAATCGTACTTGTTTATTATTTTAAAACAATTTAAACATTCCAGTGGACTTGTACGCGCACTCATTTCGAACCTAGAAATGTGTCCGCGCGAACGTTCTCTAGGAAACAGGTCAAACCTGCAGAATGCGCACCTGAAAAACCGAAATGTAGGTATAGTTCCGCTGGCCGAATATTCGGCGGTGGGATACCGGATATTCGGCCGAAGGTCAAGCCGAATATCCGGCATCCGGTATCCGGCCAAACAACTATCCGTTGCATCTCTAATCTCTATCACTTATTTTTTCGTTATACCTTCGTTTGTCGATATAAGCCGATTAAATCGATAGATGACACAACCAACCGTCAAATCATACCAATGATATTTTATTAATTTCTAAACAGAACATAATGAATAGATACTTTTACATACCTATGTAAAAGTATCTATTCATTATGTTCTATATATTGTATATATTGTAGGGATGTTCCCGCACAAAATAAACAGAACATAATGAATAGATACTTTTACATACCTATGTTATGTTATGTGTGTGTTCTGTAGCCTATAGCCGTACGAAATTTTGCCTATAGGTATAGGCAAAATTTCGTACATTAGTGGTAGAGTTAGACCAAAGAGTAAAGTACTTAAGTATATAGGCATACGCAGTGCAAGTGTTATTTATACGTCACAATTACCTATAAGTTTGTCGTTTAAAATAACACTGTAGTTGCACTGCGTGTGCTATCAAAATCGTTGTAGACTTATCTTGGTCTAACTCTACCTATACAGTTGTCCGAAGCGATGACTGACCAGCAATAAATAATTGGCCGTAAATTATTTCCAACACACAAGTTTATATTGTCAACCTGAATGTAATGTTCTTAATATGTCGCAATTTAATACTTTCTTGATTTGTTCATACGATACGTTTATTATGTTCACGTCGGCGCAGACGGCGCGATAAGCGATCCGGCTGAAACCGGCGCGCGCGCCGCCGCTGGCCGCAGGGGGCCGTACACACACTCGCGCATACGCAACGCACACACTCTCGCTTGATACCGTACCGATAACGTTGTCGGTTTTGCTAGTTCAAACACCAACTAAGTATCTGATGACGCAGTATTTTACACCATATTTGCACTAGGATTCGCTATTTGCAGAGCAACATTGCTTTATCATTGTCGAATGGATTAAAGCTGATATGGTTGGGATCGCGGTTTCGGAAGACTGTCTGCACGCGGGGACCAGCAGATCTGCACGTGATTAGATAACCGTCCCGGACGGTCCTTACGTGGCTACCTAAATTTTCCGATGGCCTTACGAAATAATCCCTTATCTAGAGTACCTACCAGTGTAGACAGGTTTGACTGTGACGTCAGTGACCAATCAGTCTGCGATTTATATACCTAGCTGAAGTATTATTATTACTTTAAAATAAATTGAGACAATATATTGTAGACAACTGGTTGAATGATAATATTTTGGACAGCAATAGGTACCTAGTAATATGTAGTAAAATAATAGAATATAGGCACACGAGGCACTATGGTTGAAGCTGACGTACCTAAGTAGGTAAGAATGTCCCTCAAGTTTCAGAATAAGTCGGACAACGGTGGCGTTTTCACTACCATGACCCAAATGTCTTAAGGCTCCAGTACACAGTGATCAAGGATGGTCCATGCCTTAAATCAAATCAATGAGGATTAGCTTAACGCAAAAGGTGATTTTAAAATAACATGCCATTAGATAGAGTATGTGCGGAAAGAGTCGTCGAATATAAGGAACCAATACAATCTAGAATCCCGCACAAATTCTTTGGAACAAAAACCATAGACCAAAACAAACTTTATATTTTAGTTTCTCAGAAACTATTTAGGACGTTTTAATGGCACGCGTGACTTCACATCAGAAATACTGTTTGAAAATTAAAATGTTACCCTGGGCCACTTTCTAATATATCAATATTCCATGATGGCGCCATGGTAATAATTGCTTGGCTTAGCAAATATAAATATACCACCGATACGAAAGTATATAAAACGATAATTTGCCTATTTCGGGTCATCTTCTACACCTTATGGCTCCTCTTCACGTTGGGCCAACGCCAACGCCAACGAGGGACGCAGCCATGCGGTAGAATGAGATAGCAATATCACTTGCTCCCTCTAACGCATAAATGCGTCCCTCGTTGGCGTTGGGGTTGGCCCAACGTGAAGAGGAGCCATTATCCTTAGTCTCGAACAAAACTAGCCAACCAAGCTCCGGCTTACTCAACTGATGTGTTCGTTGCGCCTCCACTCTACAGGTACCTACCTACATAAGGTAGGTAAAGTAATACATAAATAAAAGCCTAATTTCCCGTATTTATTAAATAGGTACTATGATTTAGAGCTAGGTACTAATAGCCGAGAAAAAAGCTTGAACAATAAAACCAATGTTGACATACTTTATCCGAGTCTCATTTCATTTTAGTGTTTTTATTTGGACAGAGCTTACCGCTGTGTTTAGGTACAGACAATTTTCTAACCACTCACATGATTGATATTTTTCAGTGACCTCTATTATTATAAAATAAGGGTGACAGTTTGCAACTACAGTTGCAGAAATCATGTGAGTGATGGAGAGTGTAGGCTGGTGTAGGTAATCAATACAAAATAGCAATGACAGATGGCAGCAATAAGGCCTTTCCCGGCCTAATAATAAAATCATAAAAATATAAAACTTAATTCATTTCTTTTTCAGTACTTAAATCATTGTGCAACAGCTTTTATTTCACCTACGCAGTTATAGGTATGTATACCTATGACATGACAATGGTTATTTTCTGTTAATCTTTAGATCGACAGATAATTTTATAATGTTGGTGGCAAAGTCCAAAGGTGTTTTAATGTCAGAAGATTAGAAGCTTCCCCATGTCTACCGACGCGACGGAAAATATACTACTGAAAATAACTAAATATACTAAATAAATACTGTATGTCTCACATGTAGAACTGTTTTATTTATATTTACTTATGTTTAGGGAATTATCCTATATATGTTATAAATGTTTAAAAGTTAATGTTAAGTCTGATGTCCGTACCTACTAAATTTTAATAAAAAAAAAATATTTAGAGTTAATTTGATTAATGTCATACCTATTAATTATTTGCCCTTCCGCGAGTGCGAGTGGACTTTAAACTAAAGCGATGCAATCATGAAGGGATTCATACAGAACCAGCTCGAGATCGCTTCACACTGACTGCGTATCAGTCACCTATTGAACTACGGCCTATCAGACTGGTAATAACTGGCCGCCGGCCGCAGCAGGCGGCTGCCGATAACACTCGGCCACACTACCACGGGGCGCTCGCTAACCGTCCTTTACAACTCTGCTGTGCAAATATAGCCCCTATTACAAACCGCAAATGATAATCGAAACACCAGCAATAACAAAACAAGCTCATTAACCGCTCGCCATACAGATCGGTATAGTTTTAACCAGTTTACCCAAGGGGAACGTGGAGAATATTCGCGGGGGATACGTCCGCTTATCAGCACGTTGTCACTCGGAGATGTTTTATAAGTAAGCGCCGCGCGCGCTAGCCATCATTGTGTCGGTGTATGCCGAACAGTGACCACGTTCTAATATCAAAGCGATAGTGATCCATAATGTTAGTTTTTCCGCAATGGAGACCGGAGGTGGCCGGGGAGGGGTGCAGGGTGCAACGGTGGATGCCCGCGGACCGTTTCGCGCCCTACATTGCTAGACCAGTGATGTTACCTGCAGTACAAACACAGGTATTTTTTGATACCAGATTATTTATGAATTATAAATTTATAAAAGAATCCATTTTTCTCTCAGATATACCTAATATTAGTTGGAATTTCTCTTATCGTTTGTTGAATCCGAAGTATCTGTTCCGGAGTCAGAAATCACCATTCCAAATCGTTTATTTTTAGATACTTTGTGTTTTACTTATGACTATAGGACGTTTCTCGCACGCCATCCCTGCCGAATATGTCCTTTAGCAATCTCAATTAATAATGTACCGATGGTGTTTTGTTTATACAGATTGACGAGGAGTCGTCGTCAGGAGGGTCGTCGCCAGAGCGCGAGCCACTCGAGGTTGCGTGCGGCTGGCGCGGCTGCGGCGCGCACTTCAGCAGCGTCGCGCGGTTGTCCGCGCACGTCGCGCGCGCACACGCACTCGCGCACAGGGATGGCCTCTTTTATTGCGGCTGGCGCGACTGCACCAGACCTCAGAGAGGATTTAATGCGCGGTTAGTATCTATGTATTTAGAAAGTAGATACTCGGTACTAATGAGTTTTTCTACGGGAACTTCAACCGGCTACGGGCTACGGCGTAGCGCTACGATCGCAGCTACGCAGTAAATAAGTTACATATATGCTGGTCAAGCAAATCTTGTCAGTAAAAAAAGGCGCGAAATTCAAATTTTCTATGGGACGATAACCGTTCGCGCCTACATTTTACAAATTTGCCTTTTTCTACTGACAAGATCTGCTTGACCAAGTATATCTAACCTTCAATTTTCAGTTTAAACATAGATTGTTTTGACATTTGTTACACTGAAGACACGGTAAGCTTGCTTGATAGATCAAAATAAAGAATCCTTGATGTTTAAAAGTTTTAAGAGCAGTTAATAAAACATTTTTTTTAATTTGAGGTTGTACAGCTGCCATGCGATTTTTAAAAACCATGTCTATCTCCCTAGTAAGGAAAGGACATTACCGCACCCGCTATACATCCCTACCAATATCTCATAAAATAGACATATACATATATAGATATATACTATTATGTTATAAATGCGAAAGTAACTCTGTCTGTCTGTCCTCTTAAGCCTCTGAACCGATTTAGATGAAATTTTGGTATAAAAGTAGATAGTTTAAATCCCATCAATCATCATCAACATTTATCGTATGACATATGTACATGTCACTAGATTACATATAAAAAGAAAAACTCATCATTCCACGCAGACGAAGTCGCGGGCAGAAGCCAGTTAGCTATAAAAAAGTACATCTCAAGGAACGTAAACACTGAACTAGGGTTTGTTTGTCAACAGGTACAAGATGCTCGTGCATATAAGGACGCACACAAACGAGCGACCGCACACATGCAACCAGTGCAGCAAGAGTTTCTCCAGGGCAGAGAACCTTAAGATCCATCTAAGATCACACTCGGGAGAAAAGCCCTACGTCTGCCCATATGAGGTAATTATTCCATTTGTACTTGTTATCATTGAACAAGGTTTTATTTACTTCACATGTACAGTCGCCTGCGTTCACGGTGAACCACTTTTAGACTCTATTCCAGTATATTAAGGTTCAAAAGTGGAACACCGCATGCGCAGGCGATTGTACCTGGGCCTTTTATCTTCCCTCACCTCAGAGTGACTATTTCAAAAAATATACAAGTCTGTCTTACGGGCCAGAAATATTGAAGCTATTTTTTTTTGCCAACAGGGTTGCGGCAAGGCGTATTCAAACTCAAGCGACCGCTTCAAACACACGCGGACCCACACGGTAGACAAGCCATACAGCTGCAAGGTCCCCGGCTGCAACAAGAGGTACACGGACCCCTCCAGCCTGAGGAAACACGTCAAAACCTACAAACACTTCACGTCCAAACACACGCCAGAAACTCACAGCCCCGAAGCCAGCTCGCCGGCAAAGGAAAACAGCTTCTCTTACAACAACGCACAGTCCCAGTCACCAATGCGTATCCAGTATTCTCCACCAAGAAATACTTCACCTACGATACCACCTTACAATCCCATACTACCCATGAGCGATACGATACCGACAGCGCCGTACCCGCCCATTTTGGAGCCAATCTACACAAGACCACTGGAAACTATGTACCCGTTGAGATTGCCTATTAACGAAATGTCGTATGTAGAGTACACGCAGATGTATGAGCACGCCTACAGGAGCTATTACTGCAACGGCATCAGCTGTCCAGTACTAAGGCCTGCAATCGGGGATAAAATATACACGTACGAGGAACCCCGGATCGAAGCATTTCCAGAAGTAATGGAGACAGCGGAAGTGAAGCCAGTGTCGGATATGCCGTTAAATTTAAAATGCACCAAACGGGAGAGCAACCCCTTTGACAAAAAAACCCCTCGCCTAGAATTGCCGTTAGATTTAAGCAACAAAAGATAGTATTGTCAGTATTAAATAAATTATTTTTATATAGTAATGTGATATTCTTATTTTTTCCTTAATTAGTAAAAAGATAGCCGTTCCCGGTACTTGCGCGAGACAGATCAAACATTTACACTCTGTTGCTGATATTCATCGTATTCAGCATATCTTTATCACTAAGCAAATATTTTACATGACGAGGTGAGTTTTCACGTGAGATGCATATGCTTTGTTTATACACACTAAATATATTACATTAAAAATAATCTTTTTAATCATCATCTTTTTATTTAGCAACTTACATTAATAATGGACTGTAATACATGGTCAAAATAAAAACATAATTTTAGGACATACAATCGACCTGTGATAATGTTGAACATTCTTGTGCTAATGGATGTTCACACATAACAGCCGTACTAACCCTTGAAAAATCAGTTTGAATTTGGAATTTGTTGCGCGGAAATACGATAAACAATTGAACGCGTTTTCAAATAGCTGTTAACGCATTTTACGTCAAAAATGTGACGTTTACGTAGAAAGTGGCGTGGCGCCCTCATCTATTTTCTACTATTTTATGTCGGACACGAGTTACTTAGGTGTAGGTACCAATAAAGAGATGTTCACATTAAGGTTACAATAATCGGTTTACAGTTGATAACAGAGAAGCGGCCTAGCGGCCAAGGTATACGCATGTCTGAACAAAGACTCTATTATCAAAAACCTTAAAGTCCATGTTCAGATATATTTATACCTAACTGTTCATCCTTATTTACCCGTCTTACGTATTTGGATGCAATCCGATGTTGAGAATTCCGAAACCTCTAAAAATAAGCTTATTGCGAACGTACCCTTAGATTAAGGGATTTCTTTTGTAAGGGATTTCAAACAATAAATCGAATTATTTTTAATAAAAACTTTGTATTTCAAAAGTGTAATTCACATAATACAATACAATGACACCGATCAGTTACTGTTTTACACTCTTCATTCTTCGTAGCTCAGTCTAATTTGATCTTGATTCTCTAATGGCGTGTGGCAATCATTCAACATGGGTCAAATTAGCAGTCATAGCCATGAGGTGATTCGCTAGGCCCGTACTAGGCGGGACATGCCTTCCGCGATCGTGTTTAGCGCGTCCAAGTCCTTCCGTGCCGTGTCTAGGAGGTGAGCCATACCGCGCTGCTGTAGCGTCAGGAATTGTTTCAAGTCTTCTTGTGCACCTGGTGGGTAAGAGAGAGAGAGATAATAGCGCAAGTTGTGGTTCATTTACACGCAAAGACATGTTTGTCTACCTACAGTCGCTTATATAGCTTCATTCGTAATTCTTAGGTATAGCAATTTCCAAAGATACCTATGATGCTGTTAGTACGCGGAGACAGAATTGCATTGTTACAGACGCTCATCCATTATGCCTAGGCGTGGGGATAAAAAAAATAAGTACAAATACACAGGCCTACTCAGACGAGGTGATTCGCTCAACCCTAAGTACCAAGTATGGCCAAGTCGAATATGCAATTTAAAAAGTCTTTCATGAACTTTGCTAGAAATTATCAGAATCAAAGATAACAGGCAGGAAGAATAGACAGGAGTACAGCTCCATTGATTCTTTCCTTAACACATTCATTGCCACTAAGTGCTACGGGTTACGCTCGTAGCGCGTAGTCACGGTTTTGCCGTATGTAGCGCGTAGTCGCTACGAACAGTGTACCCGACAGTCGGGTTCTTGGCCCTGAATGTGTTAAAGTAAAAACAGGCTTCCCGGATTTTCCTTCAAAAACTACACGTATTGTTGCTTTCGTGTACACACAGCTGTAAAATAGGATATGTTTGAAAAGATAAGATTAGATATTAGATCGATCATATGAACATGATGATGTCATTCTGATTTGCCCTTTAAATTATAGGTATACGGGCCACGTCTGCAAGATACGTATGGTACAAATTCTATTTTTAATCCTCATGCAATATCGTCATCTATTAAGCAACTTTTTAACTCTGGTGTCATTATGACACCTTAACTTCGTTTAACCCTCTTAGAGTCTGTTTGGAAAGAGAAGAGTCGTGGAATGTATTGGGCCCAATACATTCCACGACTCTTCTCTTTCCAAACAGACTCTATCATAATTCTAGCGTGTAAGAATGCTCCAATCACAGAATGTCTAACTTTTGTTTTGTCGAAATACTGCTATACTTATTATTCTTTAGTATAATTCCCATTTCCTGCAGACCTTTAAAAATTAATTGTAATACGACGTAGGTGTTTGCTCTGACCAATTCATGTATGTACATAGGTATGACAATGAAGTCTAAAAGGTTAATCAAATTCTATGCCTTACCTTAATATAAGATAAGACTTAATATAAGATATTACTTTAATATAAGATATGATTTACCTTTAATATAAGAAATAAACAAAATGTGAAATGCGGTACATTTAATAAAATGGTTAAAGAAACCATACCGATGTATCTCTTCACAGTAAGGCTAACCCTATATCTTTTTTTTACTTTTTCTTTTAATTTTAAAAAAACATTGTTTTTAATTTGTTACGAGACTCACGGTGTTATGTCTTTGCTAATAAGAAAATATGTACCGTAAAATACACATTGAATTTTTAAAATATATACAATGTTGCCACTTTTCTCTCTTAATAATTAAACACGTCCAGCTATTAGTTGGAGAACAGAGTTTAGTTATACTACGGTGAATTTCATTATATTTTAAAAATGCAAACTTGTTCCATTAAGTCTAATTTATATTTGTTAGCTTCTGAAATGAAAGCAAGCACACAACAATAAATACGTAGTGTGTGTGTGTGTGCTGTAACTTGTTTTTCGTGAAACACACAAAACCTCGACAGCCAAGCCAGTGCGAATTCTTGCATCGACCCGCAAAGATAAGTTACCTGGATCTAGTTGGTACCGCTCATGGGACCCGCCGCCGATGGCGCTCCGCTGCAGTCGCACAGCGCTCAGCAACTCGTTCAGCCGGCCCTGCGCCAACACAAAATAATTTAATCATATTAGTCAGAAGTCCCACTGTCAACCATAATTGATGTTCGACACCTGAAATGTCACGGATCATTCGGCTCGTCTCTAACGCATACTTTTGTCAAAATTTGCTGGTCCAAGCACCAACGAAAGTCGAATGTATACCCGACAGTATATAACTAAATAGTTTACCTTTCTTAAATCTCTATATTTAGGGCCGGATTTCCATCTAAGCCCACAAGGCCCGGGCCTAAGGGCCAGGCAACCAAGCAATGGTTTTCAGATAGAGAACGAGGCCCCCCTACATTCTAAGTACCATACTAATTATACAAGAACTATGCACACATGTATTGTATGTATGTATAGGTACTATGGAAGTTAACAAAATATAATATTGATAACGACACTTGGAATAGTTGGAATCGCCGTCTCTTTTTGCAGGATGTCACTTGAAAGAAGTTGTAACGTTGTGTTTACTTGAAAGCAGCTGTGGAAAGCTTTCAAGAGAATCACCCTGCTGATAGAGATGCATTACGAGTGCCTATGATATCGTTTAATGTCAATGTTTCGCCTCGACAAGAGACGAGACGATGAGAAATTTATTGGGTTTAGATATTCTTAATTGTAACAAAGGCATTAATATTGAAAAAAATAATTATCCCTCGTATCAAATTTTACACTTCATTAGTTCGTGTATTCGGGCACTAGGAAATCGGAAGGATGTGCGTTGTGTTAATATAGTCTTCGATTACCGTGATAGTTACCATGAAGTAAGATGAACTAGACAAGTAAGCGTTCCCGTATATCGGTGGCCGAATCACTTTATGCACACATACCGCAGTGTACAGACTATGATCAGTCGTTTTGTAAACTACATACTCGAATGACCTTCATGTGATATCTATGCTCGTGTAACAAAAAAATGTCGTATTGTGCAATGTTAAGCAGAAAGTAATATTTTATAATACATATAATCTGATAAACAAAAAAACTGTTTGGCGTTATTTACGTATGAATATTAATAAATTTAGATTTCATGTTTAAATTAGAACTTAGAGTTCAGTCTTGTGTTATCCTGAATGTCTAATAACTTTCGCTAGGTACCTACTCAAATGCTACGGCAAATTTAGCCCTTGACTCGAGTATGATAAGAGATTTTAATATTTTTTCAATAATTATTTACAGCGCCATTCAGTGTTATGTAGCTGTATTAGATTGGTGTTAGGCGAGCTTTTGTGAGATAATTAAATGCATACCGTGACTACTTTTTTAAAAGCTCGTATCTTGTTCTGTCAATCAAAAGAAAAATGTAGTAACTAATGTATATTGCATACAGAGTTACTGCGTTTTAACTTGGAGTAGCAGTACGATATATGATAAAAAAACCGGGCAAGTGCGAGTCGGACTCGCGCACGAAGTGTTCCGTATCATAATGCACAAAAAAACCGGGTAAGTGCGCGTCGGACTCGCGCACGAAGGGTTCCGTACCATAATGCAAACCCATCAAGTACTGACCCCGCCCGACGTTGCTTAACTTCGGTCAAAAATTACGTTTTTCTACTAGTCGACTGTAATTCTTGAATTAAGATTTCTTATACCAAACTGCAATTGGGTATTTTTAATGTATGGGCTCCCAACTCAACTATAATATTCATATCGATACAGTTTAGTCAACTATAATGAAATTGACCAATCACAGCTCGCCGCGATCAAGAGGACGAAACAAAACCATAGCTCAAATTAATTATTTTAGGTTGTATAGTAGAAACAATTGGTTCATAAGTCAGAAACGCACATGTGACACCCTTAATATAGCAACACCCATAGACTACGAAAACCACTTAGTGTTGCTTGTTAGTCTCCATAGGCTACGGTGGCCAAAATCGAGAAAACAACTGTCTAAAAATTGAATTTAGCGCGGAGCAAGTACCAGAGCCCCATGAGTTACGAGAAGGTGTCGTTGACCAGCCTGCCGTAGGGCGCGGGGCGCGGCGGCCGGGTCGCGTACCAGTATGAAGGTATCGCGGCTGTTCGCGAATCTTAGCTGTATACTTTTGGTTTGATTTGTTTGTATGATTCTACTAGTTTAAAGTATTATTTTTGTTGACTAGTAGAAAAAGTATTGTATACAATAGCGATATAATCAAGCTTTTCAATCTCGTACCTTACTTAGGCAACTCAGCAAGCTTCGTTGCCTAAACGCGGTACTCGACTGAAAAACTCTCTATTATATCACGATTGTATAAAATACTATTGTTGTATGGGAGTCCCACTTAAATCTTTATTTTATTCTGTTTTTAGTATTTGTTGTTATAGCGGCAACAGAAATACATCATCTGTGAAAATTTCAACTGTCTAGCTATAACGGTTCGTGAGATACAGCCTGGTGACAGACGGACGGACGGACGGACGGACGGACAGCGGAGTCTTAGTAATAGGGTCCCGTTTTACCCTTTGGGTACGGAACCCTAATAACATTGACTTGATATTTTAGACCGTGGCATATGTTACCTACAGTTAATTCTAGAAATTTCAACCGGTAACAGTACCCTATTGGTATGGAAGGTTACTACCAATCAAAGGCATTCTGTAATTGTATGCCGTGTTGTAACTTAACTACTTATGAATGTGTGAGTTAGGCGACACTGGTCTTCATACTAAAAAGCTGTCATTTCATATCGACTGGTTGGAATGTGTGAGTTTGGCGACACTGGTTGGAACAGTTCCTAATGAAGTAAAACTATTTTAACGTAATATATATCATAAGATCATAACCATGTGCACTGTGTTTAGGTGAACAGCGCGGAGGGCCAGTAAGGGTTTATTTCCAAAGACCTCGTGTTCGAACTGTAGGTAGGTAGTGATACAAGAGCATCAATCACACTTTGAAAAGCTCACCATAAAGTGTTATATTTAGTTGCGCCCTCGAACATAAGTGGTTTATTGCGAATCATTTATTAAGCCTTCGAAGATTGAACTGATACGATAAATAAAAGTCTAGACTGATAACTTTTATCTCAATGCCCTTTCGATAGTACAATGACATGTGAAAGTTTCGGGGCGTGACAGACAGCCAAAACCGACGTGTTATTATGTAATTTATTTTTTAAGTAAATAACTGAAAATATTATCAGGTGCCGGATTACACCAGATTCAAGTAATAAGGTTGTCAAAAGAAAAAACAGAAAATCCTGAGAAAAATTCGATATAATCCTACAAATACACACATTTTCTATACGGCCATTTTTCCAAACTAAATCCTACAATATTTATTTGTCCTATAATATTTATTTATTTATTTTATTTAATTTCCATTTTTATTCAAGATTCAATTACTTTTAATGTTTATAAAAACACGTCAAAAATAAAACATGTTACACACAAATAATGAAGTATATGATAAAAAAAATTACAATTCTTTCTCTTTAATTTTCAATATCTTTCATTTTACATCCCTTATTTTCTGGAGCCTTTTGTGCCCCACTAGCCTCTTGACGCGCCTTTGATAACTCGCGTAGCCTTCCCTCTCCTCCCACCCCCAAACTTTTAGCTAGGTTCTAGTCGTTGATAGAGTTTTCTGAAAAACCCTGACACTCGTCAAGTCCCCCCGCAGTCCTGACAAGGAATCAGAAATCGTGACGTATGGCAACCCTAGTCTTAGGTGAC
Organism: Cydia splendana; assembly: GCF_910591565.1. NCBI lineage: Eukaryota > Metazoa > Arthropoda > Insecta > Lepidoptera > Tortricidae > Cydia > Cydia splendana. The sequence continues at coordinate 8,936,020 of NC_085987.1, read as the reverse complement.
TGTCAGGCCAATTCAAACGTGCACTGATTTTAACGCGTTTGGAGCTTTTGCTATATTAATTATACGCAAAATTCTATTTACTAAACTGTCTTTTTATATCCCATTACTAAGATGACAGGGCAATTAGGCAATTTACTACCCAATCATCCCACTTTTGTAATTTGTACTAATTTAGTACGAATATTAAAAATCGGTTGGCAAATGAAAGGTAATTTTATATCTACGATATAAAAATGAGGCTAAATCAGGTTAATAATAAGTAAACAACATGTAGAACGTGTCGGCAGTTCTTTCTAGATTTACTAATGAGCCCGAAATATATTGTAGATTAAGTAAATTAGGTAGACCCCTAATTGCCTCAGCGCGTGTGGTAAGTGCGAGTCGCATTTATCTGCCTTACCAGTTTCAACCGGATCGCGTTACATTTTTGTCTAATGCTGTTTGTGATTGTCGCCGTCATTGTAGCAGAGTTATCTTTGGCAAGCTTGTCCGCGTTTAATGAATTCAACTTTAGCATTATTTAAATAAAGTTTATTTTTCAACTTCTCGCAACACTGTGATGTGATTTTGCGAAAGTTTCCGTTTGCTTATACAACGCTTGGTTAGATGTCACCGGTGTTTAAATGGTTTCTTGGACTTTGAGATGGGTCTGCAATGTGTGCATCTTGATGACCTCTTTACAGTTTAGGTACAACGAGTAGATTACTTTTACGAGTATATTCATTACCTGCATGCCAAGGCGAACTCATTCGGTTTTGAGGTCATGAATCATGACTCATGATTGTCATGAAATAAGTATCTGCTTAGGTATATATATAATTTGCATGCTACTTTTAAGCTGCAAGTCTTCGTAGATCTGAGTTAGTCGTCTGCATAGATCTGATGCCTACATTAGTAAAATCAATCTATCTGAAACTGAGATATTGCGGGCAATCAAAATAATGGACGGTTCTAAAAGTGCTGGCCCAGATGGCATCCCTCCCGTATTTGTGAAACGTTGTGGTTCAGCTCTGTCTATGCCTCTTTCTATTATATTTAATAGGTCACTTTCTGACGGATGTTTCCCTCTTGCATGGAAGGAGGCTCGAATCGTCCCAGTTTTTAAGAAAGGAGATGAAACCGCGGTGCAGAACTATCGCCCAATTTCAATTTTATCGTGCTTTTCCAAGCTATTTGAGTCTCTTATACAACCAATACTTTCAGGGCTAGTAGACAATTGCATTTCAGACCATCAACATGGCTTCAGACCTGGTCGCTCAGTAGTAATAATAATAATAATAAGGCGTAGGGATGTGACGACCCCATCGCCCGCTGGTTTTACCAGTGCAATCAGTCAACGCAGGGCAGCTTGTGGCGAGCTGTTGGGGATTAGCGACCTCACGTACCCGAGTGCTCCTGGAGAGTTCTGTTACCCGCAAGGAGGGTGGGTGGGACAGGATTCTCTGCCTCTGGCTTGCCTTAGCCGGCCGGCCAGAGTGGAGTCGTTAGAGCTATAAGCTCCAGGGGTGGAAGTGAAATATGCATAAGACGCGAGTTGGCACAGTGGCTGTTAACAGCCACTGGGTAGAAAGCGGCGCACACCTCTCGACACCCCTGAGCCGCTCACACCGGTGTTGCCCTTGAGCCATCCTAGATGTCGCTTTTTGAGGGGGCCCATCTTGTGAGGGCGAGTCACCGTCTGCCGGAAATAAAATTGCATACCGTTTTATTAGGCAGGCGTCCGGTTTTTTACCCCATAGCTCAGTTCTTAGTCCATCGCTTTCACCCAATAACCTAGTTCATTTTAGATTCCATCAACTCTCAATAGTCCTTACACCCTGGCGGGTGCTGCCTCTGCGTGCGTCCCATGACACGGGCAAGGGCAGCCTCCGCTCGGTGTACCCCTTACATTTCATTAAAGTGTCAAAAGGGCCTCTACGTGTTGGCTTCGGCTCCGCGCACGCCTCCCAAAGGTCCGGAACACCATTGTTCCGTGATGGGAAAGACATAATAATAAAATAATTCGACCAACTTAGGAGGCAACTTAGGCTTAGGGGTAGTGTCGAATCTGGTGCCATTTGTTTCTGACTTATGCCAGCGAGTTGACAAGGGCCTGCAAGTCGATATTGTATACACTGACTTTAGCAGCGCCTTTGATAAAGTCGATCATGCAATTCTCTTACAAAAGCTTAATAATTTTGGGGTGGGTGGTAATTGGCTAAAATGGTTCAAGTCTTATCTTATGAATAGACCGCAAAATGTGGTTGTACACGGCTATAAATCAATAACCTATCTTGCCGGTTCGGGAGTACCACAGGGTTCTCATCTGGGCCCAGTGCTGTTTCTGATATTTATAAATGATATTACTGATCATATCAAGCAATCCAGCTATTCCTTGTACGCACATGAACTTAAGCTGTACAGCTCGGTGGTATGTGAATCCGACGCAAAAATGCTACAGAGTGACCTTAACAATATAGTGTCTTGGTGCAATAAAAATCGTATGAGTCTCAACGCAAAAAAGTGTTTTTTCATTAAATATTGCAGGAAAAAAAACCGCTTGAATATAGGTACGAGATAGGCGGTGTTACTTTAATGGAAGCTAATGAAGTCCGCGATCTTGGCGTAATAATTGATAGTGAACTTAAATTTAATGCTCATATCGACTATATAGTAAAGAAAGCTGCTCAGATGCTTGGATTTATTAAAAGAAATTCCACTGGTTTTAAGGATCAAAAAACTAAAATAATCCTTTATAACACGCTAGCACGCAGCCATCTCGAATCAGCCTCAATTGTTTGGAGTCCTTTTTATCACATACATTCGCAACGAGTTGGGAGCATACAGAGGGCTTTCACAAGATATCTTGCTTTTGGTACTCCAGGCTTTTCGCACAGAAATACTTACGACTGTCGCCTCGCCAAATATAATATGAACAGCCTGCGCGATCGGCGACGAATGTTAAACCTCTGTTTTCTGCACAAGGTCGTAAATGGACAAATCAAATGCAGCAACCTGCTTGAGAGAATTTGCATAACTGCACCTCATAATTATCCTCGGCGTCCCATAACGAAACCTTTCTCGGTGCCAGTAACTAGGACCAACCTCGGACTGCAGTCTCCCATGGTACGAATTTGCGCTGCTTACAATGCCTTTATAAAAGAAAGGGATGACATCGACTTTTTTCATGACCGTTTGCCCGCGTTCGAAAACAAAATAATGGGCGAGAAAAATAAAAACAAGTAAATAAGTAAGTAAATAATAAATAATTTTATATCTTGTTGCTCATTCTTTCATTATAAATTATAAAAGAAAAAAAAAGAAAAAAGATCCGTGTTGTTTGTAGTTTTATAGTTATAAATAATTAGTATAATTCTTAGATTTAATTGTATAGTTTTAGGTTAAGTTTGATCTCACTGTAACACTTTATCAATGTTATGTACTCCATAATTGTCATATGTATCAGTATTTATTACCTTGTAAATGTTTTTAGCGTAAGTTATAATATGTACTTTAATAAATAAACAAAAAATAAACAAAGTCTTATGGGAATTGGATTCTCGAAATAAATAAGCCGACATTGGCAAGTGATTCGGCACTACACGAATACACCTTACGAGGATTTACTACTTATGTTACGTGTTGACAGGTTAAGGGACAAACTCAGATCGCTCACTGTGGTCAATAATATCACTGGCGTATCGGACGCCTAATTTGTCCAAAGCACACTGTTAACCTCTCGTGTGCCGTGATTTTTTTTCTAATATTTTCCTCGTACGCGGATCCGCGCTCCGGCATACGAGGGCTTAAGGGTCAGTTGCAACGTTAAAACATTCGAGAAATGTGTCCACTAATTGTGGTTGGTACATCTGGCCCTAAATGTATCTACTTATATTCTCTATATTTCTGATGGTTTGGGAGTAGTCAGGAACCTCTAAGAAACAACAAAACGTATCATCCTACGTTTTGTATACTGGAAGCAGTTATGCATCGCTCCCATACATGACCCAATTTTTTTTTATTAAGCTATGAGCTTCATCACATATGATATTTGAGTAATTCTAAGCATTTCAAGCCTGGGAGGCAATAAGAAGCGTGCGTCTAGTCGGGGAGGGCGGGGTACAAAGATGGCCGCCACCCGTCATCATTCAAAAAAATCTGTTCTGGTCCTGGTGGCTACTAGGGCAAGTTTGGTATTATTTTCGTATAAACCGGAGACGTAGAATTCATTGCTAATATTTGTTTTTTTTTTTTCAGTTTCATAGTAATTTTACAAGAAAAACGTAAAAAGATGAAAATTTAGGATGGAGATTTTTGCTTTGAGAGCTAATAACTTATGTATATAAGTTCGTTTTTTTTAGCATTAGAAAGAACTCCACAGAAGCAAGCGTGCAGTTTTTATCAGGCTCTTTAATTGTTAATAATTATTGAATTATCTAATGTAGCATGGTCAATACATATAATTTACTTCAAATTATTACCGCTAAAAGTGCCGGATTTGGAACCACAAGCTTACTTCTGCGAAGTTCTTTCTAATGCTAAAAAAAACGAACTATAGTGGCCAAAAATAACATACAAAAAATACAATAATAAAGCGCAATTCATGCAGATTCTAAACATATACACGTTTAGTAATATACTACTGCAAAAAGATGCCGAAAAAAATATTAAATGACCGCAGGGCGGGCAGTTGGACTCTCGCTAGGCGGCGTTTATCTTACAAAATAGTCGAGTACGAGTATCTATTAGGGTTTCTGCTCGAGAATTCTCGAGGCGAGAAATCTCGAGAAATTTGTCCTTCGTCGGGACGAGAAAAAAAATCTCAATGCCTCGAGAACTCGAGAAATAAATCTCTTGTGATAAGTAACAAGAAACACACATATAGTGTATTTCTTTAAGCAGTTAAATAAATGTAAACTATGTTTTTTTTTTACATTTTCAGGTACCTACCTAGCACATTTATTAGTTAACCAACCAAATAAAGAACTGCTTTAATCAATTTTACTTTTAAACTACTACCATTACAATGTAAAGGTAGTAAGGTCATGTAAAGTTTACATGTCTAAATAATTTGTCTCGTTTTAGGTTTATTACTATAAAGCGTTTTTTTAGCATTAGAAAAAAGGTCAACAATTTTGACGTGTCTTTTTATTGACAAACGCTTTAAAAAATTAGTAAATGTGACTTATGAGAGCAAAAGGATATAAATGATCGTATATGATTTACAATTCTTGTATATTTGTCGTGACTGATTTTTCAAATGTGTTTTTCATTAAAAATACACGCCAAGATCGCTTATTTTCTTTTTACACTAAAAAACGAATTATATGGCCATGTAATAACAAAATATTACAAAACTAAATTACTATTGATAAATCAAATCATCCTAGATATATTCCTATTAGAAAAATAGCACAATGTAAGCAGCTTCGAGGTTACGTTGAGTACGTATTCATATTACTTAGAAAAACTTGAATATTCTTGCTTCTTGCCTTATAAAATACCATATTGTGGTTTATTTACATTTTGTTAAATACCTAAAGAAATACACTATAGCATAATATCACATCGCCGGCGCGCACGCCTACACCTATACCTGGTCTTTTTGTTGTTGAATTTTGATTATTAAGTGCAGTTTTTGGTACTTAGCTATAAATTTGTCATTTGTTTGATTATTGATCTCACCTATGACTCCTATGAGTCTGATTTGTAATAAAGCAAAAAATTTAAAATGAGATGGTGTTTTTTGAAACTTTCTAAATTTCTCGAGATACTCGAGAAACTCGAGAAATCCTGGTCGAGAATTCCCGTGCCTCGAGAAATAAAAAAGGTCGTGAAACCAGAAACCCTAGTATCTATGTAGGTATGCTTACTTTGCTAGATTTTATGATGACGAATAAAATGCTTTCTGTATATTTAATGACCGTAGTATCCGGTACACAGACATAATTCTGTGTACTTTAATTTTCTTTTAATGCAGTTGCATCGTTTTTTGCAACCTGTCTTTCACCTACAACGAGTGAGCTCCAGGCACACACTTGCGACATCGGGTAAATCTGACCAAACAGGAGTTCATTCACTGTCTTCCATTCTTCAGCCTCAAGAAGAAGGACTGTGAAGTTTTTGGAGAAGCACTAAAGCTTGTCCCCAGACATGGACTCTTTTAAATATTACCCGAAGAGTGTGCTGGCGAAGAGCGGCTTCCATTGGAGGGATATTTTTTAGCTGTCTATCCCTCTTCGTAAATAGATATAGTCTGCATTCGTTGACTCGAAATGGTTCGTGTAATATTACACACGGTTGCTGCGTCGCCAGTTCATTTTTCTTTGAACTTGGCTGGACACGCTACCGCGTGTCTAGATAGTCTGCATTCGTTGACTGTTGTACAAGGGCCTGAGCTGAAAAATAAAATCATGGAGTCATTCTTACGTCATTCGCTACAAAATAGATTGTAACTATTTTATATTAAAATAGGTACACTGAATTCGTATCAAACTAGTTTATACTTACCGGTCGTACATTGTCATAATAAAATTCTGAATAAAAGTATCCGCTTCTCCTAATTTTGCGTTCAACAATGCCTTGAATCCGCAAGTTGCATCAGGGTAGGCATTCCAGGCATCAATACCTCTCCCATTAAAAGAAGACGCCGTGTCGCATCCTGTCAAGGCATGGAAAATTGGCAGTACTTCGGCTCTTTCTGGTCCTGTAAAATGTAGGAATACATTAGTTAGTATGCATTTACTGCGTAAATTTACACGTTTTCTTTACTAAGGGCATGGCAAACACGTACCGAGTGCATGGGCAATAGATTGGCATGGAATACAAGTATGGTTTTTGCCTGTACCCATGTGGATCTACAACTCATCTAATTCCGGCAGCTTTTGGTTTACACGAGACTGCTACGACCATCACATCTGTATCTACAGAACGAATCATAACTTTTTTTGTATGTCTTCGGCCTACAGCGTCAGCAACATGATGTACCATTCTAGTATCGGCCTCTTCGTGGTTACATGGCTCAATAATTCTTCTGTCCCGACTGAATTTACTCAAAACTGAATCTACTCAAAACCAGTCTTATATTTAGTAATGTAAACGTGTAAATTTCCGCAGTAAATGCATACTAAGTAATGTATTCCTACATATTGTAGGACCAGAAAGAGCTGAAGTACTGCCAATTTTCCATGGCTTAACAGGATGCGACACGGTGTCTTCTTTTAATGGGAGTGGTAAAAAAGAGTGCCATTGATGCATGTAATGCCTCCCCTGAAGCAACTTGCGGATTTAAGGCATTGTTGGACGGAAAATTGGCAGAAGCGGACACTTTTATTCAGAAAGTTATTATAACAATGTATGACCGGTAAATATAAACTAGTTTGATACAATTCAGCGTACCTATTTTAATATAACATAGTTACAATCTATCTAGTAGCGAATCACATAAGAATGACTCCAAGATTTTATTTTTCTGCTCAAGCCCTTGTACAACAGTTAACGAATGCAGAAAATATCAATTTACGAAGAGGGACAGACATCACACACAGCTAGAAAATATCCCTCCAACGAAAGCCGCTCTTCGCCAACACACACTTCGGGCAATATATCAAGGAATCGATGTCTGGGAATAAACATTAATGCCTCTCCAAAAGCTTCCGAGTCCTTCTTCTTAGGGCTGGAGAATGGAAGACAGTGAATGGACACCTGTTTGGTCAGATTTACCCGATGTCGCAAGTGTGCGCCTGGAACTCACTCATTGTAGGTGCACGACAGGTTGCAAAAATCGTTGCAACTGCATTAAAAGAAAATTTAAGTGCACAGAGTTATGTCCGTGTAAAGGAAACTGCGGACATTAAACTGTTTTATAAAAATATATAGAAAGTATTTTATTTTTGCATCATAAAATTTAACACTTTAAACTCTCGCATTTTGTACACATATTTAATTATACAAACGACTGAAACGTCGGAATTTAAGGTAAAAACAATGAAATTATATCGCGGTAGACCCGTTTGTGTAATTAAATATCATAAAATTTAACAATGTAAGCATAAGCAGATACTCGTACCTCGTACTCGACCTTTTTGTAAGATAATCGCCGCCTAGCGAGAGTACAACTACCCGCGCTGCGGTCAAGTAATAATTTTATGGCCATGTATGATATTTATGGCCACTATACAAAAGTTATTAGCTCTCAAAGCAAAAATCTCCATCCTAAATTTTCATCATTTTACGTTTTTCTTGTAAAATTACTATGAAACTGAAAAAAACAAATATCAGCAATGAATTCTACGTCTTCGGTTTATACGAAAATGATAACAAACTTGCCCTAGTAGCCACCAGGACCAGAACAGATTTTTATGAATGATGACGGGTGGCCCCCTCCCCGACTAGACGCACGCTTCTTATTGCCTCCCAGGCTTGAAATGCTTAGAATTACTCAAAGATCATATGTGATGAAGCTCATAGCTTAATAAAAATTTGTTGGGTCAACTTCATAACTGCTTCCGCTAGTATGGGAATCACGATACTAAATATTTGCTACCTATTCTACAGAATTATGATGTTTTAAGGTTACGGTCTTCTGTGATATTAGTTTACTTAGGATGTGACGTGCTATCAATTATGATATGAATAGAACTAACGCACTATACCATTTACCAAAATGTAATTAGTTGAATCAGAGTTCAATTGAACTTAATTTTATAAATCTTTAACAGGCACCGACTTCACAAAAGTTTGAAATGTCATTAAAATATTTGATGATCACAGTTTAACGTGCAATCCAATTGAAAACTTCCTTCTCTTTTTTTAAAACTGTATCTAATGAAAATGTATATCATTAATTCATTATTACTAATCATTAACATCTGAAAGTCGGTGGCCATGCAGAGGGCACACGACGAGATTAACATTAAGTAATGTAATATATCACGTAAAATCGAGGGATTTGTCCTAATCACAATCAGCCGTTAGATAATCGAATTGAATGAAAACATTCATACCACACGTGATATTTGCAATCATTCATTTCCTATTCGCCTAGGTCATTGATTTAGATAAGTACAGGTGTAAACAATGTAATATACATTATTAACCTTTAATCCTCTTTTTGACATACTTATTTTAACTTTACTTGTAATTAACTTAAGCCTGACCAGATTTTATTAGGCCTTCGCCATGTTGTAGATTTTCAGTGGAACAAATATATTTTACTGATAAGGAGATACTCTTTAACAACAGGCATTGAAAGTCACGAATGTCACCGATATAAACAAAAAGAAATGATTTCGCAATAGGGGGTATTACTGCAATGTTCTGCCGCCGGAGTGCAGCACTAAGCTAGCTAGTAAACCATAGAGTAACTTATACATACTGTGCCTTAAGCCGTTTTTTGACAAGTTTTCACAGACAATAAAATATGACATTGATGCATCAAGGCGGTTTGTTAACAAGGGCCTACCGGGAAACGCGAAAATCGAAATTTAGTTATCTGCCTCTTTATTGTCGCTCGAATACGCAAGAGTGACGAAAGAGAGGTCAGATAACGAAATTTAAATTTTCATGTTTCGCGGTAGACCCTCAGATTGTGATGGATAGTGGTAGTGGCGCCTCCTACTCAGAGTTTCTCATAATATACCCTATTAGCTTCATGCATAATTTTTTTGGATGATGTCATTCGAATCTACTTCCCAAGAGATTCAAATGCTTCTAATTAATATTAAGGTAATATTTTTGACATTGTATTTAGTATGTTTATTATCCTCTGACATTTTATTTTACTGTATTTGGCTTTTACTTTTAATTTTTATTATGATTCGTTGATTGTTTTATATTTTTTTACTTAATTCTTAATTATTTTAATGTACTGTTATTATTGTTTACAATCTGACGATCTTTTTGTGAATTCATGTTATGTATTTGGAAACATTGTGACATTGTTAAATATCATGTAATTTTCAATAAGAAATAAATTAATCTATCTATCTATCTATTAACCTGCTATCTATTGTACCCCAGCAACTTTATCATACAAGCGCCCTGTGACGTCACATCACATTCAGTGAAAACGCGTTTATCCTAGTTAAAACTAGATTTCCGTGTCACCTGCAGTGAAAAATGTGAAAACGCGCATTCACTATTTAAAACTAGTTTCCCGTAAGGCCTCGGTGAAAGGGGTTTTTTTTTTGGAGGATTTTTCAGTAAAAACTAGATTTTGCCTTGGTAAAAAACTAGTTTTGATTAATTTTCAGTGAAAAGAAGTTTAACTAGACGCTGCTCGTAACATAAAAAAGTTTTTTTTTCGTATGTTAATACATACGACGATAAAGACATAGAGCGGGAACGGAGGGCTCTGTCGGTCCGCGCGAATATGATTGCTCACAAGTTTGCGCGCTGTACCAGGGAGGTGAAAGTGACTCTATTTAGAGCTTACTGCACCTCACTGTATTCGTGCAGTTTGTGGCTTTCATACACGAAACGGGCCTCCGAAGCCCTCCGCGTCCAGTATTATAACGCGCTCCGGGTGATGATGGGGCTGCCGCGCTTCTGTAGCGCATCAGGGATGTTCGCCGAAGCCAGGGTGGACTGCTTCTATGCCACTATCCGCAAGAGGGCCGCATCTCTGGTGCGCCGGAGTCGCGCCAGCCCCAACATCATCATGAAGATGATAGGGGACAGGCTGGACTCCCCTTATTTGCTGCGCTGCAGTCGGCTACATGTGCCGTACTCAGCGGACAAGAAAAATACGTAGTTTGTAGATATAGATGTAATATTAATTCGTAGTTTTAAGTACTAATACTCGTACATAATTTAGAATATATTTTTTTACTAACCAAGATATGAGTGTAAATTACTTGAAATAAATGATTTATTATATAATAGGTATTATAACAAGCTCAGGCTAGAAGTTACAATTTTACAGGTCTCAGGCGGCAACACTGACCAAATCCCCTCTGACCATTGATCAAGCGATAGCGATAACCAGAATCAGCATTTATTGTCAAATTCTTTTTACATGTAATTTAACGGTGTAACACACAACAAATGAATGAAGCGCAGAAACTTCAGGTCGGCTAATCCGGCATATAGCCCCCAGACAGTATTAACACCATCAAAGATAAAGAGATAACGGTCCACGTGCAGGCAGAGTGGGCAGGCAAGGCCGCGCGCAATCGCTTGCGATAAAGCAGTCTGCCGATAGCGCGCTCTTACTCACATGAGGGTATAGAACACTTCCTTTACACGTCGCATTATTGACCGATGTCCGACTAAACGATGTTCGTAAACTCTGACCACGCTTACTTTGCACAAATCAAAACAAAAACTTGATTAAAATAGAGTTTGAAGCAATGAGGGAGACTTTGATAGAATCTATAACGACCAACATTAAGCAGACCCTAATAACCGAGTTCCACTCAAAAATAAACGAACTTAAACTCGAAATATCTCATAACTCATCTACGTTCACACAGGAACAAGAGCGACTTCAGCAGAGTATAAATACAACTAGCGAGCTGATTAAAAAATTAGAAGATGAAAATGTAAAATTACGCACTGAGATAGATGACCTAACAAACAAGGTTGAACAAAAGGAACGAAAACCGACTGATATAAGTTGCCTAAACAAAACAATAGTACTATACGGATTGGATGAGTATCCTGAAGAAAATTGGTATGTACTTATACAACGTGTAACTAATGTATTTTGTGAATTCTTGGGCACAGATATTAATGCCTTTATCGAGGATTTGAAAAGAATAGGAAAGCGTGGATACAGAAGGCCTATTCAGATAGAGCTAATAAGCAAGCGTATGAAAAACTACATTTTACATCACAAACACATTTTTAAGAACACAGGCCTCGCTATCTCTGATTTCCTGGACCCCGAAGAATTGAAAAAAAGACAAGCTCTCAGGGATACCATAAAAGACGCGCGTAAGCGCGGCCTGCATCCAGTAATAAGGCACGACAAAGTATATATAAATGGTTGCGAATACGTACCACCTCCAACTATAGAACATGGTCAACGTAGTGCACCTGTTCGAAGTTCCAACCCCCACTCTCAGACAAGCGTCAACTCTCCAGTCACCAAAAGCTCATGCATAACTCAGCAATCTAACAACGAGCGAACGAGCACATCGACTCGCTCCATGTCCCAGAGCTCTCAGGTGACAAATGAAAGCAGCAAAAGTAATTTTCGCCACTAACAAAAACTTTACAGTCTTTTTTCAAAACATGCAGAGCCTCAATAATAAAACACACATTTTAGAGAGTTTTTTAGAAGAGCATCGCTTTGATGCGCTGTGCTTAACGGAAACCTGGATGACGTCATCGCAGCTTGATCTAGTTGATATACCGGGATACGAGGTAGCCACAGGCTTTAGCCGGAGCGAACATAGTGGAGGAGGAACTTGTATTTTGATTCGAAATGGCTTAGAATACATTGTAAGAAATGACATTAACAAAATATCTACTGAGTTTATATCTGAATGCTGTTTGTATTGAATTACTAAAGTTAAACACTATTGTTATATGTGTATATAGACCTGATAGAAATATTGAAATATTTTATAATTGTATAGAAGCCATATTAGAAAATATTAAATACAAAGAACAGAATAAACATATTGTAATAGGGGGCGATTTCAACATTAATATGCTACATAAATCTAAATATTCTCGCCGTCTATCTGATCTTATGTTGACCCTAAATTTGATTGAAATAGTTAAAGAACCAACTCGAATAACGTTAAACTCTGCCACTTGTATCGATCTAGTTTTTACCAACAATAAATCGTATGATACTTCAATCAGAGACTACGGACTATCTGACCACAAAAGCATAATTTGTAAATTTGAAAACCATCCCTACAATGTTAAAATCATACAAAATAAACCTTATATAACATACAAAAGAATTCATAACCAGAAAAATATGTTGGCATTTAAAAACGAACTTTCAAAAATCGATTGGAGTCAAATACTCAACTGTAATAATAATATAAACGATAACTACAACATTTTAGCTGAAATTTTAAAACATATATTAAATGAAGAAATTCCTGTTACACGCCTAACTGTAAAAAATAAACCAAAAAAAACATGGCTAACCCGGGGCCTAAAAATATCTTGTACACATAAAAGATTGTTAAAAATACATGCATGTAAATCAAATAGTTCAGTCCTTAAAATACATTATAAGCAATACACAAACATTTTGAAAAAAACAGTCCTACAATCAAAAAGATTAAATTACATAAATGAAATGCAAAAGTCAGATAATAAAACGGCAACAATGTGGAAAATTATAAACAATTTAAAAAATAAAATAAAAGTGAAAAAGAACTTAAAAATTACCATCATGCCTCAAAATATTACTACAGAAAATCCTGAACTTATTGTAAATTCCTTTAATGATTTCTTCACCTCTGTTTACGCTGGTCAGGAAGCTCATGACGAAAACCCAGTCGCCTCACGCGGTCGCCCAGTGCGTACTCCAGTTTCCTCGTCAATATACTTGTACCCAGTTTCTGAACTTGAGGTATTTAAACTTATACGCGGACTGAAAAACACGCTTAGCTCAGGAATTGACGAAATTCCTTCAAAATTACTACGATTTTGTGCTACTGAACTGACAACACCACTATGTATGTTAATTAACCAGTCTTTTAAAGAGGGAGAATTCCCGCAGCAACTTAAGGTATCCTTAATAAAACCTATACACAAGAAAGGGAGTACTCTTGACACAAACAATTATCGGCCCATAGCACTCTTGCCCACCCTTTCTAAAGTATTTGAAAAGTGTATGTGTAATAGAGTCTATAAGTTCCTGGAAAAAAATCAAATTTTAGACGAAAATCAGTATGGTTTCAGAAAGAATCGATCGACTACACTCGCCCTTACCAACTACACACAAGAAATCATGGAAACCCTTAATAACAGACGCCTTGCGGTTGGATTGCTCCTAGACCTCACAAAAGCTTACGATAAAGTTTCTCATGAGATATTACTTAATAAATTATACGGATCGGGAATCAGAGGCATAGCTTATGATTGGTTTAAATCTTATCTAGAAAAGCGCACACAACTTGTCCAAATAGAATACCTCAATCCATCTAACAATCAATTGGAATCAGTTCGGTCTAGTATAACAGAAATAAAAGGCTCAATCCCGCAAGGAAGCGTTTTGGGTTGTCTTTTATTTTTATTATATATTAACGACCTACCAAAAGAAATTAATGCTAAATGTACTTTGTTTGCAGATGACGTCTCTCTCCTTTTTGATTTTAAAAATAATGAAAATTTTAATTTAAAACTGACACAAACCTTAAATCATATCAATCTGTGGATGCGCGACCATAATCTAGCAATAAATTCAAACAAAACCAAATTGATTCAATTTTATCCTTACCAAAGAACTCCATTACAATTAAAATTATCGCTTAATAACACAGAAATTGAAGAAGTAGATAATTTCAAACTCTTAGGTATTACTCTCGATAACCATATGAACTGGAAAACACATATATCAAACACTAAAACCAAGATATCACAGTTTTTGTATGGACTCTTTACGCTTCGCAAAACCACTAACTTCAGTACTGCACTAGCCGCCTACTATGCCTTCGCTAATTCATGGTTCAGATATGGAATTTTAACATGGGGAAACAGCACAGATGTGCATGACTTGTTTGTCATGCAAAAAAAATGCGTTCGTGTGCTAGTCGGAATCCGAAATTGGGATAGCTGCAAACCTTATTTCATCAAACACGGCATACTCACTCTTCCATGCCTTTACATCTTAGAGCTATGCATATATGTAAGAAAAAACATACATTTGTTCAAAGAGATACAGAATAAAAGACAAAAATACAAACTTGAATTACCCCAGCCAAAATTAGAAATATACCGCAAAAGCCCTCATTATGCGGCAGTAAAATATTATAATCACCTCCCAAATTATTTAAAATCAGAGGAAAGTGACACTTCGTATACAAAGAAGTTGAAATCGTTCCTTGCTGAAAAAGCATATTATTCAGTAACTGATTTTCTCACTGACAGTTTTGTTAAATAATTTAGTTAATAGTAAATAAGTAAGTTTTGATCTCCTAAAATTATAAAGCTAGTTTGTAGTTTTTATTTGTTCTTAATATGTATTATATTAAGGAAATATGTGTTATATTAAGGAAATGTTTGCCATACCCTATTAGGGTCCATGAGATACCATTATTTTGTAACAACTTGTTTTTACCATGGTGCAATAAACGATATTCTATTCTATATTCTATTCTATTCTATTCAAAATTTGCTTTGTAGAAATCGTGTCAAAAAATAACTGTGGTCTACGTTTTTTAGGGTTCCGTACCGACTGGGTAAAAACGGGACCCTATTACTAAGACAGGACTAATATTGGAAGGAAAAATTGATGGCAAGAGAGGAAGGGGAAGAAGGAGGGTCACCTGTCTTGACAACATAAAAAAATGGACGAACATGGATAACGCAGCCACACTAGCAAGAATGGCTAAGAGCAGGAGAGAGATGGCAAAGGTGGTCGCCGACGTCAATTAGGGCATGGCAAATGAAGAAGAAGAAGATTACTAAGACTCCACTGTCCGTCTGTCTGTCTGTCACCAGGCTGTATCTCATGAACCGTGATAGAAGCGTAGGTAGTTCAAATTTTCACAGATGATGTATTTCTGTTGCCGCTATAAGGGGCTACCCGAGGTTTACATCGATTTTTGACAAGTTTTAAATCGTATCTCCTTTTTTTGCACTACGGATAGTATTATAAGACCAACGGTTATCGGTTCTTCAATCTTTTACCTACGGTTTTGTCTACCGGATTAAAAAAAAAAGAATACTTATTTTTTTATGAATTTTTAAACATTGTCTAAAAAAACGTTTTTTTAGTATCTGGTTTGCTGTGAAGGATCTTACATGTACGAAATCTACATATTTGGGTTCGTCTTTGACGTCTCGAAAAACGTATCTGAGTTTTAAACTAATTAGTAATTAACACAAAAGCTATGGCCAGAAAATCAGTTTTTTAGCCTAAAATTGTTCAACTTTGATGCCAAATATCTCGAAGACAATGAACTTTATGCTTACTTTATTGATACTATATTGCTTATAGCCGTTGCTGTTAATATAATAAGCTACAAAAATAATTACAAAACTAAGGGATTCAGATCGAAGGTCATTGGCGTGGGGTAGCCCCAACAAATACTAAAAACTAAATATAATTAATAAAATATTTATTATACTTAAATAAGTAGGGCTCCCATACAACAAACGTAATTCTTTTTGCCGTTTTTAGGGTTCCGTACCCAAAGGGTAAAACGGGACCCTATTACTAAGACTCCGCTGTCCGTCCGTCCGTCCGTCCATCCGTCTGTCACCAGGCTGTATCTCACGAACCGTGATAGCTAGACAGTTGAAATTTTCACAGATGATGTATTTCGGTTGCCGCTATAATAACAAATACTAAAAACAGAATAAAATAAAGATTTAAGTAGGGCTCCCATACAACAAACGTAATTTTTGACCGAAGTTAAGCAACGTCGGGCGGGGTCAGTACTTGGATGGGTGACCGTTTTTTTTTTGCCGTTTTTTGCATTATGGTACGGAACCCTTCGTACGCGAGTCCGACTCACACTTGCCCGGTTTTTTTTGCGTAATGGTACGGAACCCTTCTTGCGCGAGTCCGACTCGCACTTGCTTCTAAAGATTTTCTGGTGCTTTATTTCGTGCATGTATTGAAATACATAATTTATTTTAATAGTACATTACTGCAGACGCCGGGGAAGAAGGGCTTGCCGGATAGTGATACGAAGCCGGTAAGACCTTTTCACGGCTAGGCTAGGGTTGCCATAAGTGTTGGGGGTCAGACCGGGACATTTAAAGAAAACCGGCCAAGTGCGAGTCGAACTCGCGTTCCAAGGGTTCCATACATTACCCAATTTTTAATAATGTATTTTTTATATGTGAAACGCGAGTGAATTTAAAAAACCCGTAGGGGTCGGATCATAAACTAAGTAATTAGTCCGACTCACGCTTGACTGCATATTTCTAATAGATTTTCCTGTCATCTATAGGTAAAGAAGTATTTTGTGTATTTTTTTCAAAATTGGTGGGGGTGGTAATTTTTTGGCTATTTTCTAAAATAACTTCTAATCTATTTATTTTAAATAAACAAAAAAATATATTTGAGATTCTCAAAATGAGCTCTTTCATTTGATATGTAACACGATATAGTTTAAATAACATTATTTTTTAATTTTGTCATTTACCCCCCAAAATTGGCCTTCATGTTTAAAATTAATTCGTTTACGTAAGATGTCCGTCTTTGGGTCACGAATTTACATATGTGTACCAAATTTCAACTTGATTGGTCCAGTACTTTAAGAGAAAATGGACTGTGACAGACGGACGAGTGAAGTCCTTGCCTAAACACAAAACAACTTTTAACACAGTCATTCAATGCCAGCAACCCGCCAGTCGGGTTCTCTGTTCGTAGGCGCTTTTCACTACAAAGCCGATAATGCACATTATCGGCTACGAGCGTAGCGTGTATGCGTTGGCGCTGAATGTGTTAATTCTGATAATTATACAAAATATTGGTAAAAAATTATATTTTTACGAAATCAGCAATTAATTAATATTAATGTATTGAGTATATGTCAAAAAACCGAACATAAAGCTTCCTTATCATGCCTACCTTTTTGAATAAACGACCACTCTTTTGTATAGTCGTCCGAAAACGAACATTTATTTTTTCCCATATTGGCCATTTTGAATTATCACAGTTACGAATTACCTACTTGCAGAACTACTTCATAAATTATAGGTATTGTTAATTTAATAATAAGTTTATTGTAGGTATATATTATTATTTACTAAGTCCAGCCCCCTACTATATAACTATGATTTTTAAACCGGGACAATTTGCTTATCGGCCGGGACACCGGGACACCATGCTTCAAACCGGGACATGTCCCGGCGTACCGGGACGTATGGCAACCCTAGGCTAGGCATGTATAGTGCTTTTCTCATACATGCAATGAAATAATAATAAAAAAATATGATTATGATGATGATTGTTTATCCTAATGTGATAGGCTGTTCAGTGCGTGTGGTTCTTAAGGGGAACGAACATTTTATTATATTTGCGCTACGACGTACGGTTTAGGAGATACAGCATTATAAAGTTTATTTTGTTATTTTTTTTGTTTGTTTTTTTTATATGAATTAGGGGTTAAGAGGAACGAACATTTTATTATTTTTGCGCTACGACGGACGGTTTAAGAGATACAGCCCTATAAATATTTTTCTTGCTATTTTTTTCTTTTTTTTTGTGTCTTTTAAATATTACTTAGGGGTTTCTTAAAGGGGAACGAAAATTTGATTATTTTTACGCTACGACGTACGGTTTAGGAGATACAGCATTATAGCTTTTTTTGTTTTTTTTTTTCTTTTTTGTTTTTTTTTTTAATATTAATTAGGGGTTTCCTACAGAGGAACGAACATTTTATTATTTTTGCGCTACGACGCACGGGTTAGGAGATACAACCCTATAAACATTTTTCTTTCTTTTTTTTCCTTTTTCTTGTTTTTTAAATATTACTTTAGGATTTTGAAAGGGGATCGAAAATTTGATTATTTTTGCGCTACGACGCACGGTTTAAGAGATACAGCACTATAAAGATTAAAAAAGAAAGAAATCGTACCATAAACCATAAAGCAAATACTGCCTATAGTTTTTTTTTTAAGTAATGGCTGAATGCCACGATGGTGTGTCACAAATATCTGAAAATGGAAATGAAAAAAAAATACTTCCCGGCCAAGGTCTTCAATTTTGTATGAAATTCCTTTACAGTACTCTCGAGTTGCTCCGCCCGAAACGTGATACTTCGAAGCCTGTTATAACGCCCGGAGCGACGACATTTCATTGCATATTTGAGAAAATACAGTTAACATCCCTCACTGTCGCTCGTCAGGTAGTCACACGTGACGTGTTAGCAGTTTACACGCGCATGTACTTGTATCGTACATCGATGATATATGATCTGCGTACCAAACAAAGCCGGATTTACCTAAAGATAAGGGATAAATCCAAAAATACACAGCATACAGCGGTCACCATCGAATGTCCGGAAACTCGTCGATTGATAATCTAATATCTGGTTATATCTTGAAGAGGTTCCACGTGTTATCAATATAACACATTATACCTAACATCGTGTACGGAGCGTGTAAGGCAGATTCTAGTAGAGGTGAACATTCAGATAACTGATTTTTTGTGGTCCTAGGACGAGACCTAGGGTCCCTAGTCTAACATTAGCTAATATCCTAAAATTAAATACCTATTGGCCACTACGACTACATGAAAAAATTGTGGTCTATGCGAGTAGAGTGTTGGATTGAATACAGGAGAATTAGGTTTACTGAAAACTTAAAGATGATAAAATAAATTATTCTAGTACACCATAATAACACAACATTATGTAGAGTTAGACCAAGAAAAGTCTGCAACGATTTTGATAGCACACGCAGTGCAAGAGTTATTCTAAACGTCAAACTTTAATCAATAACACTTCCACTGCGTGTGCTACCAAAATCGTTGCAGACTTCACTTGGTCTAACTCTAGTAATACTACAATCCGCATCAATAGTATGCGTATGAAAAAACGCACCTAAAGTAGGTATGTACAACCCGCGATTACTTTTTCTAAAAGAAATATATCTCGACAGTTCGCGTTCAAAAGTATCTGCGACAGTTTGATTACATAAATCATAAAAAAACACATAAAAGAAAATATAGCGTAATGGCAGAATGTCATAGTCATAACGAACCAAAAATATTGCTTATATGTTTTTTTTTTATGGTTGAATGCCAAGACGTTGTCACAATTTGACGTTTATAAACAAAAGAAGGTTGCTTTACAGGCCTAGGTGTGTAAACTGTAAGGCTGTATGAAATTCCATTACATATCATGTTCACTCATCGCACAGGATATACGTAGTATTTCCGGGCCTAATTTGAAGTAAGTCATGTCAACATTTCATTGCAAGTTTTGAGAAAAAAAGTTTTTCAATGAGATAACTGCGCGGCGAAGCCAAAATTGATAGTAGGAGATCCCCCATATAGCCGACCTTCACCAATCTGTCTGATGGATGAAACTATGAAAATATGAAAGAAAATATGTTCCAGAACATAAATAAATAGGGTTGCCTAAAGAAATATGGTCAAGGCTATTTTTAATAAATTTTTGAAAAAAAATTTTTTTCGGCAAATTTCACCGATTTGACTGACGATCGAAATGAGTTTCAATGGAAAGTATACAACTTGTACAACATAAATCATCTAGGTTGCCTATCTTTTTTCGGTCACTATTAAGTGGTTGCCGTGTTTAAAAAGGTGATTTTATATCGATAATTGCACTCATCTGTCTGACGCTTGAATTATACATCAAAATGATGGTAATTTTATTGCAAATACAATGGTATAGGGTTGCCTGCGAAAATCCGGTCACAAATGAGGGTTGCCAGGCTTTTAATTAAAATAAGAAGGGAAGACTTTTAGCAATAACTCATAAACGGCTGAACTGATCAAGTTTGTTTTAATTTTATTTGATTGAGTTTTTTAGGCACTATTTTCATGATATTTTTCATATTTTTTGGACAGATTTTTCAAAAGTTAGAAGGAAAAACTTGTTTTTTTTTCTTTCTAAACGATTATTTCCGAAATGATTCACGTTATCAAGAAATGTATATTAAATACCCCTATACAGGTTGAAAAGATAAAAAAAATATCACACATATTTTGTTTCTTTCAAAACGATTATTTCCGAAAATATTCACTTTATCAAAAAATGTTCTTCTAAAACTCCTATTCATTTTGAAAGACCTTTCTAACAACATCCCACACTATAGGGTTGACACGAAAAAAAAATCCACACGTACATTTTGTTTATTTCGAGGCGATTATTTCCTAAAATATTCACTTAATCAAAAAATGTTGTTTTAAGACCCCTATTTATTTTGAAAGACCTATCCAACAACACCCCACACTATAAGGTTGGAACGATAAAAAAATTGTCACACACATTTTGTTTTTTTCGAGGCAATTATTTCCGAAAATATTCACTTGATCAAAAAATATTCTTCTAAAGCCCCTATTCATTTTGAAAGACCTTTCTAACTATATCCCACACCATAGGGTTGCAACGAAAAAAAAATCCTCACGTACATTTTGTTTCTTTCGAGGCGATTATTTCCTAAACTATTCACTTCATCAAAAAATGTTTTCTAAAAACCGTATTAATTTCAAAAGATCTATCCAACGACATATCACATTATAGGGTTGAAGCGAAAAAAATGGTCACATACATTTTTTTCTTTGTTGTAAGATGTCATTTGATATGAATTTTAAAATAAATAGGGTTCTTCAAAAAATCATTTTTTGATAAAGTGAATATTTTAGGAAATAGTCGCCTCGAAAGAAACAAAATGTATGTGAGAATTTTTTTTTTCGTATCAACTCTATGGTGCGGGATGTTGTTGGAAAGGTCTTTTAAAATGAATAGGGGTTTTAGAAGAACATTTTTTGATAAAGTGAATATTTTCGGAAATAATCGCTTTGAAAGAAACAAAATGTGTGTGACTATTTTTTTATCTTTTCAACCTCATAGTGTGGGGTATCGCCTTTCAAAATGAATAGGGGTCTTTAAACAACATTTCTTGATAAAGTGAATCATTTCGGAAATAATCGTTTAGAAAGAAAAAAAAAAGGTTTTTCCTTTCAACTTTTGAAACATCTGTCCAAAAAATATGAAAAAAATCATGAAAATAGTGCTTAAAAAACTCAATCTAATAAAATTAAAACAAACTTGATCAGTTCAGCGGTTTATGAGTTATCGCTAAAAGTCTTCCCTTCTTATTTTAATTAAAAGCCTGGCAACCCTCATTTGTGACCGGATTTTCGCAGGCAACCCTATGCCATTGTATTTGCAATAAAATTACCATCATTTTGATGTATAATTCAAGCGTCAGACAGATGAGTACAATTATCGATATAAAATCACCTCTTTGAACACGGCAACCACATAATAGTGACCGGAAAAAGATAGGCAACCTAGATGATTTATGTTGTACAAGTTGTATACTTTCCATTGAAACTTATTTCGATCGTCAGACAAATCGGTGAAATTTGCCGAAAAAAATTTTTTTTTCAAAAATGTATTAAAAATAGCCTTGACCATATTTCTTTAGGCAACCCTATTTATTTATGTCCTGGGACATATTTTCTTTCATATTTTCATAGTTTCAGCCGTCAGACAGATTGGTGAAGGTCGACCATATATGTGGGATCTTAGACCATGATGCAGCCACTGCAGGCTTATAAAGGATGCTCTAAGACCCCAACGGTAGACAAGAAAAAGATAAACGCCCTGCAAACGCGGTAAGATCTAGAATATCTAGATGGACGGCCGACCAATTGTCATACAATCAATGGACTGTTTGGTGTGGTAGCTGATTATTCTAAAATGGTTACTGTAAGAGCGTTTCCACGTTGTCCGATCCGTAGGATCCTACATCCGATATCGGACCGGAAAATGTAAAAACGCTCTAATAAGGCGGCTGATATTCAAAATAGATGACACACAAGAAACGAGCTTATCATCCAGTACTTTAGAACGCGTATGAAAGTAGTGTTACTTTACTTACGTTATACAGCGGTGGGGTGGACAAAGTGGATGCTAGCTCGTGCAGGCGCGCCCTCACTGCCTCTTCCTCCGGACTGAGCGCCGCGCCGACTCGGCCCATCACCTCCTTACGACCGATCGCCTAGAAACGACGAGAAAAAGTTATAGGATACATTTTTCATTTTTCGTTGTCATATTCTGTAGTTTGGAAATAAAAGCGCTCACTATACTACAACTACAGTGCAGTAAATAATATTACAGCGTTCCCCTGTGAGGAACCGATAAACTGCGGCTCTCGACGCGCAAGCGGGTATTTCGAAATTGGATTGCGGGCCTTCAGTACAGCCAAAAAACACGATCCCAATCGAAATTTATAGCTCTGATGATTGCTGACGATCGACTATCAATCAATGAGTAGCTAAGCTTAGATTAAATTTAAAAGTGGAAAAATTACTGTCTTTGGTGAGACTTGAACTCACGGCCTCTGGATAAGCTGCCTGGTTTACTCTAAGCTTAGTAGCATCGTTAGCAGACGTTTCTGCTTGTTAAAAATTAAAACAATGAGTAGCTGTCGCGTACTTAGTTCGCTCAGGGTTTCGTGCAGGTTCGTTTAATAGTCCGTGTGTACCTGTAGTAGCGTGAGCCTGAGCGCATGTAGTTTGGCGGACAGCTGAGCGAGCCGTGCTTCGACCGTAGTTCGGCCATTGTGTCCGCGGTTCACCACAGCTATTTTGTTCAGTAGTAAAACTAGTCCGTGTGTACCTGTAGTAGCGTGTGCCTGAGCGCATGTAGTTTGGCGGACAGCTGGGCGAGCCGTGCTGCGGCGGCGGCTCGCCTGGTTCGTAGTTCGGCCAGTGTGTCCGCGGTTCGCTTCAGCCACTCGGCCTGCAGGTTCGCCTCCTCGCCCTGGATACGTGCTCGACTCTTGATCTATAAACAAATACGGGTCAACAACATGTCAGAATAGATTACAATTACGCTGAGATTTTATGATTGGTGACCAAGATTTTATTACATAGTTCATTTATTGTCGTTCATTCGTCTTACGGTTTTAAATTGGCAAACTGCCTTTCAACTTTGAGTAAAGTGTGAGATACGAGATTATTTCAAAGTAGTGCCGATAACATTCTCTACGTACAAATCCATCGAAAACATTGTATTCTAAAGTGATTATTGTATCTTACCTCGGAAAAGCCAATGATGGGAACTGGTATATAGTTATCAGGATCGGGATTGTCGGCTTGTGCTTGCTTCCATAGTCTCATATCCATTCCTGTAAAAAATAAGAATACAGAAGAGTTAGTAAGTAACTAGAAATTTTATTCAATTCAAGTGTTGAGAAAAGAAGTGACAATAATATGCATGTACCGTAAAAGACGATCTAGTGTCGGTTAAGACTGCTTTGAGATTCGTCTCAGTTTTCTTTCTTATATTTTAGGCTAAAGTTGTTCAGAGACAAGGGCCAGCTACCAAAACAGTTTGTGAAGTAGGTATCTATACTTTTCAACAAAAAAAACTCAGCTTATAGACAGAAAAACTAAACCAAGAGGCCAACACTAACTTGTATTATGATTTTAATAACAAAACTTCCGTGAGACACAGACATTAAATATATTAAGAACGGGTCACTCACGTATTTTAATGAGATTTTATGTTTTTTCGGTACGGAGTGAAACATGTCGAGCGTTTTTCGACTTAAAATACGTGAGTGACCCGTTCTTAATATATTTAATATGTTTATATTATGATGTCAAAATAATGTCATTTTGTTATCATTCCCCCGTACGACTCGCTCGCGCTAATACATGGTACGAACAAGTACGAATGAAATGCACGCGTGAATAATAATACAATGACATTGAATGAATTTTGATATCAAAATATAAGTTCGAATCGACCTCTAGCTCCATCGCAAATATCGGGCATTGTTAACCGAGTTCAGTCAGTGGGCAAACACTCCTCTTTTCGGGCATTCTCGGCTCCTTTCGGCTCAGCATTGCTCCGAGCAATTATTACCCAGAATCGCTGTCAAACTTTGGTTTTGTAGGAAGTGTCCTTTCTGTACGGTAATACTATAATTTATTCTGTGGTCCAGTGTCAGTATAGTCTCACCGGGGGGAGGAGTCTGCAAGTATTGCGCGAGCGCCTGCGGCGTGGGCCGAGTGACGGCGGTGATGGTGCTACAGCCGGCGCCGTTCAGCGCCGTGCGCGCCGCGCCCGCGTTCAGGAACGAGGCCAGCTCCGTCGCGGATATGTGGGCGTTGTTCGCGTTTTTGTCCACCACGTATATCACCACCTGTAATTCGTTGTCGTATTTAAGATACGTTCACCACAGAAGTTTTTGATGAGAAATACGATTTTTGTCATCAAAAACTTTAGATTTATTTATATGAAATCCAAAACCGGAACTACGTCCAACATCCTGTATCATAGCATTTGATACAGTGCTTACAGGATGCTACAAATAAAATCATTGTGGCAATAGTTACAGTTTTGTGAATATTCTTGGTTCTCGTCTTAGAGTGGTATTCCATCTGTCCAATATGTTGATCCAATGTCAATGCGGCTCACTCTCCTAAGTCTCTCATTAAGCAAAATGTGAGACAAAATACACATTGGACAAAGAAATTGGACAGGTGAAATACCACCCACCCTTATCTTCAAAACACGGATAATTAAATTGAAAAGACTAGGATTGCCAGGAGTTTAAAGTGTCCAAATTTAAATTAAACTATCGTGAGACATACTAAATTTAAGCTAATTTTACTGTTTCACTCACGTGTTTTTAATCGATCGAGGAAGCACAAACATATTGAGATTAGAAAGGATTTGAAGAGTACTTGATAGGTACGTATAAAGCAGAGGAAATACAGTTAGCAATAAAAATGTCTCCAAAAAAAAAATTTATTACTTGTATTTTGTATTACATATAATGTGTTTATTCACCTGACTTTTATTATCAGTCACTGCTCCCACTGAATCGATGGTAACTACCAAATTCGGTTTGTTACCAAACAAGTTGCCCAACGAAGTCTGGAGTACTGGCTTGTTAGTGCTGAAACGTAAATACATTTTAGTATATTAAACGTCCTTACGAATTAAGTAGGTAACATCATTGCGTTGAAAGTAAACTTGATTAGAGCACAACTGACAAGGGCACTTATTAACCATTTACTGCCTACATTCAAGCAACCAGCAGAAATGCCGGGGCAGCGGCGGACGTCCGAGAGCGAGCTAAGGCCTATAAATACAGCTGTCTCAGCGCCAACTACGAGTTCGTAGCTTTTGGCGTCGAGACACTCGGACCGTGGGGTAGAGGAGCGCATGGGCTCCTTAAGGAGCTTGGTAAGCGGTTAAGGGAGGCAACAGGGGACTCTCGCGCAGGCAGCTTTCTCGCGCAAAGGATTGCCATCGCTATACAGCGCGGGAATGGTGCCTGCGCGATGGGCACCTTGCCGAGGGGCCTTGGCTTAGAAGGTAGGTTTTAGGGATTTTTTTTTGTTAGGTTTAGTTTTAGCAAAGACATATGTAACTCCGTAAAAGATGAATAAAGTCTAAGGAAAAAACGTGCCTCGGAAGTCAAGAAAAAGTCATTCTCGGACAGATGGCGCATACACCTTTGGCCTATCCTCGGCTAGATGGCGGTGACGACACCGTTTCATATTTAACAATTTTAACACATAGGTATCAGTGAATGAACATGGGTCAAAATGATATAAAAATAATAAAATCATTTATCCATATATATTAATTTTTTGATAGTTTTATACGTTTTCATTTTGAGTTTTGGTCGTGTGTCGATAGATGGCAGTAAATTTACTGTGACTACAAAATTTACTATGACAGGACCCCTCTATACTATCTATTCTCTTTGGTTTTAGTTATTTTATTTTATAAGGTACTTAAGATTTAAGTTTGTTTTATTTACGTAAAATAAACACGTCCCATTTACTGCCATATTCTTAAAAAGTTAGAGCATACATAAAGAGTTGTTTGAGTCGATATAGCCTCCTCATCCGACCTCATCTGATCGCGACCCTCAGTTATGGCACACCTGGGACACTGGCGATCAAATGTATGAAACAAACGCGTTCCTACGCACACAGTCTAAGCTCGTGTAGGTGAACGCGTACCATGCTTGTGTGAGTGAGATAAGACGTGCTAGGGTTCCCGCCATTTTGTTGTCAAGTTCGATGACCTCAATGACTCAAAACTCATTGCGCGAATTAGGAAGAAATAAGAATCGTATTATGCTGTAAGGTGGGTATCTAAGCTCGATTTATACAATAGTTTCCTATTTTGAATCAGTATAAACGAAGTAACAGAATTTTTGTAAGGAAATTCAGGCCACCAAAATATTACGTAAGTTGAAAACATGATTTTTTGTTCATATAGATAATGTGTTGTTTTCAGTGTGATCTGATAGGTTTTGTAAATATTTGTTTATTATTTGAATATTTTACGTGGCCTGCGATCTGCGCACCGCGTCGTCGCGTCCTTGCCAGCCGGTAACTGTGAGGTAACCGAGAGCGGGTGGGCGGCACTTTCAACGGGAAGCAGGGAGTGTCCATACTGTACGTTAGTACTCTTTATTATACTGTGGTTATGGTCATGAGCAGTGAGCGGGGAATAGGTTGCCACTAGGGGTAAATAATGTATTTTTTTTCTTATGAAATGTATTTAGCAGGTAATTGTATTTCAAAAATATTAAGATAACGTTTTTGTGAAAAATTCAATCCATATGGCGGGCTTACTCCCGTATCCATACAAAAAATTCTACTAGATCCCGCGGCGTTGCAACCAAATACCCGATCACTGGTCATGAGGTAACGAGGAAAAATGAAAATGAATTTCGTTACAAGGTTTGTGAATGATGGCAGGTACTCACTTAATCTCCTGAACAGACTTGTTGAACATCATCACAACAAGGCCATCCTTGTCCTCGTGGGTGCCGAGCCGGGAGTACCCGACCGCCTTGAAGCGGCAGAGGGGATTCTGCTCGTTCAACTCTAGGCGTGGCGCATTACGGCTGTAGTAGGCATGACCTGAAATAAATAATTTGACAATAATAATTTACTATAAGTCCTGTAAGTTGTAAGTAAGTTAGGTACCTACCTTATAAAATTTGTTACACATTAATGTATTAGTTTACGAGAAAGCCCTGAAAAACGGATTGCAAAGTAGGAAATTGTTTAAACATATTCTTAATATTTTATATAAAACAAAACTGTATGCGGTAAAAATAAATAGGGAAAGAAAATATATGAAGAAAGAAAGCTTATTATTTAAAATTGGCCTGATGACAAATTTTGAAATCCCTTTTAATATTGTCGGTACACTTGTATTGGTTCCGAAAAACACAATATTTCAGATATACTCATAAGATTTAACATAAATAATTGCATTTTTTTATAGTTAGTTTAAACCTCGCGCGAAAACGCCTCGCAAGCCATTTGTGACGTCATTAATTAGTTGGTGGAAGGGTGATAGAAATTGTTTACATACTTACAGTTACGTATTTTCCATTGAATCCGAATGATATTGTTAATTCAGCACCATATATTACGATTAGGGATGATAAATACATTACAAACATTAATCACAATAACTCATTTTATACAAAAACTCTCACACGGTTGCAATTTAAGATGAATATTTAGATACATGTAAATTCTGAGTGAAAATCACTGAGCGCCGGTTTTACTTTTTAATTTTTTCTGGTTACGACAGCCAACATGGCAATGATAGTTCCATTCAGCCAAATAATTAAAAAAGTTTTTTGGTGAAATATCGTATTATTTAGCATTTTATTTCTGTAATAACAAATAAATATTTACTTTACATCGTGTAATAATATTTTTGGACGTAATAAATGTTTAGGGGCGAAATAATATTTTTGTACCTCCAAACTCTTTGGTGAGGATGTATGGATTACGGTCAATGAGGTTGTCTATGCTGCTCTAAGAAATACGTCATGGATTGATGACGTCAATCCTTAGCTCGCTTC
Source organism: Cydia splendana (assembly GCF_910591565.1). Lineage (NCBI taxonomy): Eukaryota > Metazoa > Arthropoda > Insecta > Lepidoptera > Tortricidae > Cydia > Cydia splendana. Next base: position 8,907,328 of record NC_085987.1, on the reverse strand, counting down.
TGATTGGCGTTTCAGTCAAGATGGCTGATTGGAGAATTTTGCACTTTTATTTTATTGAATATATTATTAATCCTAATGTTTATACTGAGATTGGGCCATGTTTTAGAATCATATTAACATATATGTTTCTTTGAAACCATTATTTCCATGATTCTTTGTTACTGTCATCAGGCCAATTTCATTACTAGTGAGGTAAGTAGTGTCACCCAATGTATGGGACGTGCAAATTTTGGTATCGGATGAATTCACTTGGCTCAGATGTAGTATACGTAAAGCTAAGCCAATCCAGCCCGGTAGCCATCCGCCACCCCCTGGTGGGTAGGCAGGGGGGCATCCAAAGTTACACGCCGCATATAGGCTTATATTTACCTACCACCTCGAGTTTGGTATCATTTCCAGATAAATCGGGCATAAGGAATTCATTTTTGAGACAATTAATGTACAGTTTAATAGAAAAAAATAAAAATATTGACGAACAAATCAAAATCGGTTTGCAATTTTTTTATTCAACTATTACAATTATCAGCCGAAACTATAAATGATAGAAAGTTGAAATTTGCACACCAAGTTACATTTATAATGTGTACAAGAGATAAGAAGCGATTTTGAAAAATTCAACCCCTAAGAGGGTTAAAAAGGGGATGATAGTTTGTATGGGGTTCATGTTTTATTTTAAGCTATGAATTTAAAACTTCGGTAAAAGATATATTATTAAAATACAAGAAAACTAATTTCAGCGTTTTTGAAAATTTATCCCCTAAGGTGGCGAAATAGGGGTTGAAAATTTGTATGGAGATCAAAATTTATTTCGAGTGTGGGGCTTGAAACTTTTTATGTGCGCATATTATATGCGGAGCGTTTTATATGCGTAGATTCCTTAGATAAAGGCGAAAAGTGCGTAGGCTTATTTTTAGATCTTGCCAAGGCCTTTGATACAGTTTCTATTCCGATCCTTTTGGCCAAACTCGAGAGCCTTGGCATCAGGGGACTCGCACTTAAGTGGTTTGAATCTTATTTACGAGATCGTAAACAATGTGTTCGGATGGGAGACAATGCCAGCGACTTTGCTAACGTAGATTTTGGGGTTCCCCAGGGAAGTGTACTCGGCCCAACTCTGTTTTTGGCTTATATCAACGGCCTCTGTAACCTTAAATTAACAAATGCTATAACCATATCTTTTGCCGATGATACAGCTATTCTGGTAAGCGGAAAAAGCTGGCCAGAAGTCCAGAGCGCCGCGGAGCTTAACTTAAAACTAGTTGTAGAGTGGCTCGATTTCAATTTGCTGACATTAAACGTACAGAAGACCAAATATATTTGTTTCTCAATCGACTCCAGAGGCCAACCTCATGACGGATTTTGTATTACGGTTAGACATCAGAATGACGTGTTGTCAGGGTCCTCTAATTTAACTAGTGCTAGCTTCTTAGAGCGTTCAAACACCATGCGTTACCTTGGTGTACTGCTCGATACTCACCTCACTTGGCGGCAGCACATCGAGTCACTCAAAAACCGTCTTCGTAAGCTTATGTATGTCTTTCGAACTTTAAGAAATATTGCATATCCCGAACTGTTGAGGACAGTTTACTTCGCTCTTTGTGAATCCGTGCTATGCTACTGCAATTCAGTATGGGGAGGGGCGGCAAAGACGCACCTCATTACTTTAGAGAGAGCTCAACGGTCTCTTCTCAAAATTATTTACCGGAAACCATCACGATACAGTACTAAAGAACTATACACGCTTGCCAATGTTCTCTCGGTTCGCCAATTATATTTAAAAAAAATCATGTACAATTATGCAAAAATGCATGACAAGATTTTTGAAGCAGACACAAGACGCCGTCAGCGCTGGAAAACCACAAAAACGCGTACAAAATTTGCCCAAAGATTTCACCCCTTCATTTCAGCTCTAGTAATGCAATCATTCTGCAAGCCACATTCCATCAAGAGACCTCCTAGTAAACGGTACTTAACTAATTGGCTTACCCAACTAGATTACCACGACACTGAACTCCTCCTAAACGTCTTAAAATAAAATAATTAACTAGATATTTACAATACTTACATAGATATACTCGTACATTTTATAATAATAACATTGAAATAATACTCCCTTATCATAAATATTATAGTATGCACTTTTACACACTAACACACACACACACACACACACACACACACACACACACACACACATTATATACACACACTCACAAATTAACAAACACTCGTACACACGCAGTTCACAAATAAAAACAATATACCTACAGGTTAAAAGAGGCATAGCTATCTGTAAGTTTCAGTGTAACTCTCTGTACAATTTGTACCTACCAATAGGTATATATTAGATTAAGAAACTAGTATAAGTAACGAAACTGGGTCCTGTAACACAGGGTTTCCTAGATCAGGACACAGGGACGTGATTTACTGTATGTTTAATTCTATACAATAAACTTTTTTTCATTTTTCATTTTCATTATTAGAATACAAGAAAAGTAATTTCAGCGTTTTTAAAAATTCATCCTCTAAGGGGGTAAAAAAGGAGTTCAAAGTTTGAATCCATTACAAATTACTTGACGCCACTCCAGGGGGTGGCGGATGTCTACCGGGCTCAATTAGCCTAGCTTTACGTATATTACATCTGTGCTAAGTGAATTCATCCGATACCAAAATTTGCACCTTATGACACTACTTCCCGTACTATACGTAAGAGCATAGAATTCTTATATATGGTTTAATGACTTGATGGCGGCATTACATTATTTCTGCTGAGATAGTATTCAAAGCCAATAAACAACAACAAAGAACTCAGCTAAGTACAGTCGCCATCAGATATATCGCAGCGGCCAAGGTGTTCACAATATCTGAACACGCACTCTAACACACTGACAATAGAGGCTTGTTCAGATATTTGTGAGCGCCTAAGCCGCTCTGATATATCTGATGGCGACTGTACCACAGATTTTTTTTCTGTTGTGGTCGGACTAATGAGAAACTTACCAGTGCCCCATTGTGCCTGCAAAAGGTTCCATTTGGCGAGCACTTGGTCCCTCTCGTCCCCAAACATTGAACAACTGAACACTGCAGCCACAAGCGCCTCATGGGCCGACCCTGGACCTTGCTGCTGCTGGGGCTGCTGTAACAATACACAATATACAGGGTACTGCAAGATTAGAAAGAAAGAGCATGAAGGGAAAGTACTTTAGATAATCAATATTCTACTTTACTATAACTACGGTGTCAGTGCATCATTTTCTTATCATAATCCTTTTTTAGTTGTACCCAAAGAGTAAAAATGGGACCCTATTGCTAAGGTCTGTCTGTCCATCTGTCTGTCTGTCCGTCTGTCTGTCTGTCCGTCCGTCTGTCACCAGGCTCTATCTCATGAACCGTGATAGCTAGACAGTTGAAATTTTCACAGATGATGTATTTTGTTCCCGCTATAACTACAAATACTAAAAAGTACAGAGCCCTAGGAAAGTGGGCGAGTCCCACTCGCACAAGTCCAGTGTTTTTTGCTCTTTAAGCGTTGAATCGTAGTTAACAATGAAGAATTTTACCTGATTTTGCTGACCAAATGCTGAAGTCAGTCCTGTGCCAAATCCACCAAAACCACTAGTTGCAGGCTTTTGTCCAAAAGTTGTCCCAAATGTTGATCCAGTGCTTAGTGTAGATGTTCCACCAAAGGTGTTTGTAGTCAAAGTATTTGTGCCGAATGCCGGGGCTGTGCTTCCAAAAGCTGGAGCTCCTGTCCCGAAGGTTGCAGCCGTACTGCCAAAGCTAGGAGCAGTACTACCAAATGCTGGTCCTGTACTGCCAAATGTAGGTGCAGTGCTGCCAAATGTTGGTGCAGCGCTGCCAAATGTTGGTGCTGTACTGCCAAATGTTGGTGCAGTACTACCAAAAGTTGAAGCACCACCACCAAAGGCCAAACTTCCTGTGCCACCAATTGATGTTGCAGTTGTATTCCCAAAAGAACTAAATCCTGAGAACAGAGTTTATGATTTCTTTTCATTGAGAATAAATTGACATGGCTCACATATAGTTATACACATAATATAGTTGTGAATTCCTTTTAGTGACACCCTGATGTCAGCCACCATATAACCTATGAGAAATGAGTATCTGTGATAATTTACAACCAATTACCAAAAAGCGTTACTAGTGAGCAAAAAACGCAATCATTTATTAACAAACTTAAATCAATTTTAATACGAAAGGCATATTATACAATCGAGGAATTTTTATCAGATAATGAATTAGAGTAAATATTAGTTAATTATTTTAATTTCATTTTATTATCTATTATTGTTGGGCTTTTATGATGAACTAAATATATAAAATATAAAAAATAAGTAGTAATGCAATATGAATGATATTTAATTAAAAATTTGTTTACTATCATAATTTGTTTTGAAATTCTTAAGTTTAATAATGTAATGTATCATTTGTAAATAGTTACCATTAAGTAGTATTAAGATTATTGCAATGCCCTAACGGGGTATCATGTACCTACTTTTCACAATGTTTTATACCATCCTCTATAATGAACATGATCGCAATAAATATATGAATATGAATATGAATATGAGTGGTCACAATTAGGTAGGATCACAGAATAAATAATAGTACTAGGTACAGAAGACTCACTCTCTAACAAAACGCGTCTGTTACGATCAGGACAGATATGGCCACTAGGTGGCGATAGCGCCACGCGCGGCTTATGGCTAGCCACCAAAATTGGTGTGGAACGGATGTACTTTTAGCTACCTGTAGCAAACCGACGAAATCGCGTAGTGAGCCACGCCTGGTAGGGTTGAGGGGCATGCTAAGCTTTCATATATTTTTTCATAACACATACCTGTTGTGGGTTTTGTGGTAGTAGTGCCAAAGGTGGAGCCGCCAAACATTGAGCCCCCAGTAGAGGCAGCTGATGCCGCTAAAGTTCCAAACGGTGTACCTATGAATCATTGCATTTTTATGAGCTTAACCTTACAAATTTATTCACAATACTACTACAAAACTAAGCTAGTTTATGGTATGAATGAATTTATTGTATGTTAACATGTTATAAGCATAGAGTATGTAGATGAATATGAATATCTAGGCCAGACAATATCCCCAACGGACCAAATGGAAAAAGAGATCAATAAAAGGATTGGTAACTCTCGGAAAAGGCATTAACCCCCCAGGCCAGCTCATAAACCATTTGAGATTTGCAGACAACATAGTCATAGTAGCCGAAACTGCAACAGAACTAAGAGAGCTTATAAATCAACTAGATGAAGAAAGCACCAAAGCAGGCTTACAAATGAACACAAATAAAACCAAAATAATGACAAACAGCAAACAAACACAAATAAATATGAATGGCAACGACATAGACTATGTAGACAAATATATATATCTAGGAAAGCAACTGTCCTTCACAAAAACAAACAATGAAGAAGAGGTAGAAAGGAGAGCTAACATAACCTGGAAGAAATTCTGGTCACTTCAAGAAATCCTGAAAGGCAAATACAGCCAATAAACTATAGTGGCAGATACGTGCCTTCTACCGAGCCTGCTCTATGGGTGCCAAACATGGACTTTTACAGATAAAATAAAGAGAAAGATAAGAACCACCCAAAGAGCCATGGAAAGGAGCATGCTCAACATAAAAAAGACACAGAAAATAAAGAGTATGTCTATAAGAGAAAAAACAAAGGTACAAGACGCACTAACTCAAGCCCTCAAATTAAAATGGCGATGGGCAGGACACATCGCACGGTATAAAGACAATAGATGGACAATAGTGGCAACCAAATGGAGAGGCCCTATTGGCAAAAGGAAAGTGGGAAAGCCATATAAACAATGGCTAGACGATATATAAGAAACTGCAGGGAAAGACTGGCTAAACGAAGCGGAAGACAGGCAAAAATGGAGACAGTTGGAGGAGGCCTACACCCGAAGAGGGGTCCAAATAAAATAAATAAATAGTAAATAATATACATAAACTTAACACTAACTATTAGCTATAAGGAACTTACTAACCAATATTCAGAAACTTATAATGTAAAAAAATTTGGAAATAAAAGCTTTTTTATTTTATTTATTTTTATTTATTCCTACTTTAGACTTTTGACTCTTGCATCCTCCCTAGCATGACATATGGTTGCCAAACGTGGGCCTTAACACAAAAAAATAGGAAATCCCTAGAAGTATGTCAACACAACATAGAGAGAAGTATTCTCAACATCAAAAAGAAAGACAAAATAAGACTAAGCACCATAAGAAAAAACACAAAATTAAGGGATGTATCCTATGTAACAGATAGCCTAAAATGGAAATGGACTGGACACATGCTCAGAGAGCCAGGACTAAAATGGTCAAAAATTGTTACAACCTGGTACCCCAAAGACGGGAAAAGGAAAAGAGGCAGACCTTACCGCAGATGGGAAGACGACATTAGAGCTATCGCTGGCCCAACATGGACATGGACAAGAAGAGCAACTAACAGAGAGGAATGGAAGGTCTTAGGGGAGGCCTATGCCGGGAGGCAAGTCGACCAATGTCAACTCTAACAAAAATGACAACCAACCTTATTCTAAATCCGGAAAATACTTAAAAAAAATATCACAACACAAATAAGTTTTAAAAAGAAACAAGAGGTACAAAAAATTAAACTACGCAACGCGAATGATTTGTTACTACGTCCATCGAGAACAAATTATGGCAAAAAATCTATCTTAAATGAAGGTGCCCGAATCTATAACAAATTACCAAAGGCAATAAAAGAAACTAAGTCTTTCATTAGTTTCAAACATAAACTAAGACAGCATGTTTTGAATAATATAGAAATAAAATAACTCACTACAGTAACACATTAAATAAATAATAATAATAAAAATAATTATATACATACACACACAACATGTATGCATTTATAAAATATCAATTAATTATAATAAAAGAAAATACATATTATTTTATGCCAATGTAAAATAATATTTGTGCTTTCTACGTTCTAATAAAATTTAATTATATGAATATGATCACAAGTTACATAAAAGTTAACAATTATTAACGTTATTAATATGTTGCCTGCGCATGTCTTATAACATCGAAATTTTTATAATAAAATAAATCACTATAAAATAAATAACAAACAGTGTATACGATAAAAAAATTAATTAATTAAAATAAAATTTAAATAAATTATATTTAAAAGAAAAAAAAAAGAAAATTAAAATAAAATATACTTATACAAAAAAATAACTTAAATTACTTAACTAATAATATCAGCTACGCATACCACCTTAAACAAAACTAATATTTATACCTAAAAATTGTTATGTATTATTGTGTATAGTGAGCGTACTTGGATGTAGGACATCACGGTTTACTTTATATCCGTGTATTGTTGCTGTTTCCAAGTGCGCTCGCGCACCGCGCTTACGCCAAGTAGCATGTTTGGATCTACCCGCATTGTGTATAATTGTATAGCGGCACGAAATGTAAATGTAATGTTTTGTTTTAGCGCTCACTTTGTAAATATTGTAAATATTTAGTTTTAAGTTATGTAAGTTTCTCATATGAGTGAATTGTAAAAATTCTTTTGAGAAATAAAGATCTTTGAACCGAAATCAAATTATAATAATAATAGTGTAATTAATATGTTTGACTAGTATGACTAATTTGACAAATATTCAATAACATGACAAAACTGTACCATTAAAAAATTTAAGGTCGAAATAAAAGGCTATTTATTTTATTATTCCTACTTTAGATGAAAACTATTTATTTCTGACCTTCCATCATTCCACTCATGCTGTTTTTTATAGCTTACAGTTTCATGTTTTGTTTTTATAATTTACATGCAGCGCCTAAAAGATTATCAAGAAAAATTAATAAGTAAACCATAATATGTTACCATTCACATAGATATCTAGGGACTGGCCTTACGGGCAATAATAATGAGGCATGACAGGGGCCAGTATAGTGGTGTGACACCGCTACAACTCGATTGGTTGATGAGTTTGCATCACGCGCGCTATTGGTCGCAACTGGTTGCGTTAGACTGCACAATTAGCTGGAATTCGTGAGTGACGCCGCTGAACTAGTACCATTTTTAGTGCCCGTAAGTCCAGTCCTTAAGATATATACGTCAATGTATGTTACGAGTTTTCAGATTGGCATTATGAATAGTAAGGGAGTATTTATTGCATGTGAATCCATATATCTTAATGTTAGACCAATTATTTTACCACTTCTGGTTTCGAGATAGCTTTAGGGCGTTGTTTATGAATAGTAGAATACTCACGTTTGGCGGCGGTGCCGAATACCACAGGTGGAGGGACGTTAGGAGAAAAGTTAAACGACATAGTAAACCGGATTTTAATAACTTTGTGTTAGTATTGAAGGCCCACACCAAACCAATATTACTTACTCATTGTCCAGCTATATTTCTGCTCATTAAACGTTATTATGTCCAATTCAATTCATCGGCAAAGGCAAAACTCAACCAACGGCGTGATGGTTGGTTTTCAACTCTCTCGCTTGTCACAATCACAATTGTGTCAAAGTCAAATGTCAAGTCAAGTGTCCTGCATAGATTTATAATATACAGAGATACCTTCCAAGCGAGCTGTCACTGGGACCACTTTTGTTTAGTGTACGATTACTTAGATAACAATGTGGCCCACCTTGCTGCAGCCATGTCGATAAAGTCATATCGATAAACTATCGACATTTCTTGCAATTTTAATTTTACTTCAAAGGTTTAACGATACCTAAAATGAACAAAAACGCTTTTATTCTTTATTGTGGTTATCAGATCACAATTTTATAGTCACGCCCCAGCAGGGAACCAAGGGAAAGATCAGATATTTAATTAAAATACATAAATACCTACTAAAATAGGTGTTCCGCAATAATTGAATTATTTTATTATATTATAATATATTCATTATCCATTAGCATTTCAATTATGTTTATGTTTAACGAAGATATTGAAGCTTCAATTAATCGCTATTTCGTTCCGCTGTGTAGCGTTTATCGATATATAACATGATTAAAATCGACATTTTACATCCCTAAAAGAGCACGCATATACGTTTTACGCACACATACACAACCTGGGTCTACCTAAAAAGGGGACACCTGGATTTGAAGTCCATCTTGTCAACAGTATGGTTGTCCTTTTTTGACAAACGGCATTTTTAAAAGAGCAAGGAGAGAGAAATGATACTAGTTGCTGCGCCGTCAAAGAGAACAGACAGCGTTGGGGCCTTGGTGTCATGTGTCATATCAACAAATGGTATGTACACATCTGCTTAGTGCATTAGGCAGAATGGGCAGAAATGTTTTAATTAGGTAGCAACATTGTTCGTAAGGCCTTGCTTATTGGTCAATTACTTGTCAAGCGCATCAATGTTGCCAGTATAGACTAAAAATTATAATAAACTTAGGTTAGGTACATAAAGTTGCTCAAGCAAATCTTGTCAGTAGAAAAAGGCGGCAAATATAAAAAATATAGGCGCGAAGGATTATCGTCCCATAGAAAATTTGAATTTCGCGCCTTTTTCTACTGACAAGATTTGCTTGACCAACTTTATTTAAAACACTAGCGACCCGCCCCGGGTTCGCACGGGTTAAAAATTATACACCTATAACCTTCCTCAAGAATCACTCTATAGATAGGTGAAAACCACATAAAAAGCCGTTCAGTATTTTTTGAGTTTATCGCGAACAAACATATAAACACACAAACAGACAGACGCGGCCAAAGAATATAATACTCACTAGGAGTAGAAGGGTAACTCCATACAAAAAAATGTCCCCAACCGTTTATACTAGTGGCGCCGTCGTTGTGTACCAATGGAACTAAAGCTAACAACCGGTTTAGCCTGGCGGGTATTGGTAGGTAGTAATTCTGTTGATAAACATATTTGTTATCTTCATATCACGAAATAATATGAAAGATGCAAATATTACCCCTTGTTTGTGGTATTATCAATTGATTTAAATAAAAGGCATATTTATGTTTATAACATTGTATTATTTTATTTATTAAAAAAATGTTTTACATATAGAAATATACACTGAAAATTAAACCCTGACTACTTAATAAAAAAATAGACATTAATAAAGCGCATTCACAAAGTTTTCAGTATAAGTAATACAAATAACTTTAGGCATGCGTACCTATTACACTTTACACACACAGATACACTACACTTTACACACGGCATTTTACACAGATTTCCAACTTGTATTCATACATTTCTTCACGGTTAATTAATACGCTTTCCAGATGCGTTATGACGCGGTTCCTTCTGAACCCACTAAAGCTATGAATTTCACTCAAATATGTATCTTCAACAGTCGTTGCTCCGCATTTAGCACATTTTCTATGTGCATTGCTGTAATCCATGTAGGTACAGACTTACAGAGTCTTAAGTGGTAGTACCGCTACGTTGTATTTATTATTTAAAGATTTAATAAATACAATTTTCGTTATGAACTTTCACCACAGCAGTTGGACAGACCCCGCTCCCATTTAGGGGTGACACCCGACCGTGAACATCAGTAGTGTCATCTATAAAAATTCGTAAAACTGTGGCAGATTGCACAATCGCCATTAAGGAAATAATATACAACATGCCCAATTGCCCACGAGGAACCCGAGAGATTTTGACAGTACGAGGGCTGATCCGAAAGTTGTTAGTTGCTCCGGCTCTACTCGTCATGCGATTGCAATATGATTTATACCATTGTGAGGGATATTTCAATGCTACTTATGTCCATGATTTTTTTTTAACTGATGCGTTTTTTTATATAATATATTTTTTACTGAAAGCTGTTTTGTATGGAGTTATAAATTACTAAGAAAAAAACGTCATTTTTTTTCACAATTAAAGACACCTATTAAGTCATAATTTTGTTTACTCAATCAAAATGATTTATACGTAATAAAACGGTCGAGATTCGCAATTAGCAGCACCTAAAAAATCTAATATGATTTTAAACCAATAATGTTTATAAAATTATACCACATAATGGAGTCTCAATTACTGATCAATGATCATCCTGGGTGACGGTTAGTCTTCGGCACGTCGTAGTAAAAAATAAAAACCATGCGTTTTCTAAAAATGAATTGACGTCACCTCTTTACGTACTGAAATATGCCTCACAGTGGTATAAATCATATTGCAATCGCATGAGTAGAGCTGGAGCAGCTAACAACTTTCGGATCAGCCCTCGTATATTCCTGATCATATTTAAAGACAAAAATGTCCTATAAACTGTTTTGGAATTCGCCTAGTTTCAGAGTCCAGTATCACCAGCCAGCTAAAAAAAAACATCTTTTTATTGTTACTTAGTGCAAAATGTTTTTTTGATGGCGATGTTGCTACTATGGGACCTAGTCCAAATATCCTTATTGATAGAATGTAAAAAAAGTGACAAGTACACTTTGCAAAAACTAGGTTTTACAAAAAAAGTTACAATTCTTTTTGAGTGATAATTTTACAAATAGCATTTATATTTTATGTACAAATACGTACAAAAAATCGAAAAAAGAATTTTTTTTGGCGAAATTGGCGTAAACTCTTTTAACATTTTTTCTTTTTCCTTATTTTGGCCTCAGAAATGCGTGGTTTTTTGTCTCGGGTTCCTCGTGGGCACCTGGTATGTAACAATAATATGTTGGCGCCTCGTAGGTTTTTTTTATTCAGAAAGGTTATTTTTTTATTATGTGATTATTTCTGTAATTGAGAAACTATGTGACTGTTTCTAATTGGGTGACTCTGGACTATTTGAAATTCATTGTGAAATGGGATTTTACAGAATCTCTTCCAAATCTCGCACTTGGCAAAAAAGTTTTAAATTATTTGTATGTCTTTCACGGGACAATGATGACTCGGAACTTTGGGAGGCGTGCGCGGAGCCCAAACCAACACGTAGATGCCCTTTTGACACTTATGAAATGTGATAAATAAAAATTGTTCAGAAACCTATCGTGTGTGGTATTAAATAAAAGGGCATTCTGAGCCGGTTCTAAAAATATATCACATTATTATATTTCCGTCACTTGCATTCAATTAAAATAAAAATATTTTTCAAAACATACCAAGTTTGGGCTCCTCCAGATACGAAACCGTTGAATTATTTTTTGCAAAATATACCTCAAGTAATACCCAATGTCCTCATATCTAACCCCAAGAAATTAATTTCGAAAATATTTAGTTTGAATATTTTTTTTTAATATTTGAATATTTGAATATTTTTAATGTTTGAATATTTTTATTACATCTATCAATCTATCAATGAAACGGCCTCCTAGCCTAGTCGATAGTGACCCTGCCTATGAAGCAGGAAGTCCCAGGTTCGAATCCTGGTAAGGGCATTTATTTGTGTGTTCATCATCATCATCACACAAATAAATGCCCATATACACATATATACAAGCCCTGGTAAGGGCATTTATTTGTGTGTTGATGATGATGAACACACAAATAAATGCCCTAAATTAATTGTGCACTTTCATTTAATACCACACACGATAGGTTTCTGACCAATATTTTTTATTTTTCCATACAAAAAAAGATGACGTCATAACTCCTTTCCGTTTTTTTTTTGGAGCTACGGTTCAAATTGATTTAAATGGCCTAAACATTAATCATGCCGATTTTCATACCTTTAACACCATTTGCAGCTGATTTTGGTCAATCGCTACTACTAATTTGTATTTCACATTTTGCTTAGTGAGAGAGTGAGACAATGCACATTTGACCAAGAAATTGGACAGGTGGAATGTGTCTTGTCTCATTTCACAACTATTTGCATCATAGTTGACACAGCTGATTGAAACAGACAATGATAAATAAAATAAAATAAAAATGATGTCATGCTCTTCATGCAGCATGTAACTTATGGTTAGCTGCCTGTGGACGTTTTTGATAAATATTATGTTGAATGGCACAAATTGAACAAATTCATCATATCACATTTTAATTTAATATGTATGTATAAAAACAATAAAACTACACCTGAACAATCACATAAGTTTACATTTTTCATTAGTTTTTCATGAGTACAAAAGAACCACAATATTAATCATAACTAGATACATATTACATTATTATTATGAAATATTACAAACATATCTAATTTCACGAAAGGGCCTTTCTTGCCGGACTAAATCAACAACCAACATTGAAAATCATTTTCGTGGTGGTAACACATCACAGAATATTCTAGATTGCGAAAGAAAAATAAATACTTGCTTATATCCTTATATCACTCAAGTTTATGATAGAACCACATCCAACAGCAAGTAAGAATTAGAAATAAAATGTATGCAGTTAACAAATCGGAGTATAGTCTTCGCCTCCTAGGGAATCCGTTATTTCTTTCCTCCAGGAGGCTGTAGTGGCTGGCCACGTTCTTTTCCACGAAGTTTTATTCCAATTGCTCTTTCAATCTTCCCAAGAACCAAGTTATTCGGAATGCCGCGACCGGCTTCGTAGTCATTTACTATTTGCGGCTTCTCACAGATCTTTGTGGCCAAATCTTTCTGACTCATGCCCTTTGCTTGCCGTCCTTGCATGATTAGTTTCCCAAGATCCAGTGGTATCTTCTCGTGTTTTAATTCTTCAGTTTCTCTGTCAAGTTTCGCCGTGTTTTTTGTGGTTCCATGCTGTTTATTAGTACCTGCTCCATATTTTTGTTGGGTGTCGACTGGTAAACCTTGACGGCGTGCGGCATTTACTGCTTGCTCAGTTTTTAAAGCTGATGCTTTAGGCGGTTTCTTGCGAAGAATAGTGACCGTATCCCAGTCCGACATGTTTACGTGCTTATAATGAATAAGAATGTAAGCTAAATTGAAACTTTATCTTTACTAAAATTTCGCTTTTTGCTTTGTTCTCGTCGTGTGGCTGCAAAAAACAACTCGGTACAGAGTAAAAAACACACAATGCACCATAGACTAGACTACAAATGTATTAGCTGTCAAATATATTTTTTACGCCACCACAGACGGAGCGGAATTCCGGTGCTAAATCAAGGCATCCCTGGGCTATAACCGCGAAAATCGAAGTTCGCAAATTGCGGGCATTTTTCTCTGTCACTCTAATTACGCCTTCATTGGAGTAAAAGAGAAAGATCCCCGCAATTTGCGAATTTCGGTTTTCGCGGTAGCCCCTCTGATCCCTGACGAAGAACGTGTAGACTTCCCACGTCCTTTACGCTTCCTATATATGACCAGAATTTATATCTTATTCGTTTATTTGGTATTGAGTATATGGAGCAAAGAATACAATACTGATATGGAGTCATGTGGAAAGGGTGTATGATGGATATTATTTTGCCTTGCAACATTGAATTTATAATCAATGTCATGTCATTGTCATTCATGTTATCAAATAATAATAAAAAGCGGTTTGGTTATTAATATGCGTTTATAGTATTTTATTACGTACACTATAACTTACGTGCTAGTTTGAGTATTTGCAACTTTTTCTGTAACATATTTGTTGATACTAATTGCATATTTTTACTATAAAAAAATGGAAGTAATGATCTGTGAAGAATCAGCCGATTCTGAAGAGGAAATTCTCGTATTCGCAGAATTCGAGGATACTGTGAACATGGAAAACTATAGATCAATACATGTGCTTGGTATTACTGGGAAAAATCCTATAATACAATTAGATGACACCATATTCACAGGTCTCTACCAGGTTCTATTCGGAAAGAGAAGAGTTGTGGAATGTATTGGGCCCCATACATTCCACGGCTCTTTCCGTTCCGTACAGACTCTAGGTGACATTTATACAATATTATCTTACTTTAATAAAATCTATAATATATGTATTTATGTTTGTTCAATGCCAAATAAACCATATAGGTAATTCAATCATTACAGGACAATTAGAAAGCCCTCTTGGAACATACATGTTCTTTGCAAGAGATGTAGCTCCGCCTAGTGTTGATCCTCTTTTTGACAAAGTGCCAAAGGAAAATATGAAGTATCTTTGTAAAGCAGACAAATACCTCAGAATGAAGCATACTTACATTACTCCTAGGGAAGGTGCAGGTAATTAGATAACATTATTTATCTAGCAGCACACAAGACTGCCAAGTCTCTTGTCCACTCCTAATGGAAAAGCGTGTTGTATATTTTAATTTGTGTTTCTGTCTGTGGCTGTATATCTCTAAAACAGTTATAGATTTTCTTAATAGAATATTGTGTTGATCCTGGTTTTTCATTATATTTGGTGGAAATAAAGGCAATTTAAGATATTCTACTATCATTGGAAATAGTTGTCATTTTATTTTATTTTTATTTGTAATTGCTGAAATAAGGAATAACCAGAGCTGGGCACCGTTAATCAAAAAGTTAACTTCGTTAATTGTTAATCCGTTAAATAAAAAGTTAACTTCGTTAAACATTAAAACGTTACTTTTCAAAAGTTTTAATGGAAGTTAAAGTTAATCGTTAACTCGAAATCGTAAATATTCGCAATAAGAAATAAAACTAGGAGAAATAAACATAAATTTTGATTTTTATTAAAGACTAATCTACTAATTAACATGGTAATCATTACTAATTAATAATAGCATAGCCAATAAAAATATCATTCGCTAGCATCTGCCATAAGGTGCATGTTCCCCTTCATGAACATGAGCATATTAAAATTGTCGTCTGATAGCGACGCCCGCTTTGGAGAAAAAATATCTTTTCCCGCCGAAAACAGGCGTTCCACGGCAGCACTCGAAGGTATACTAGTGTTATATTTGAGGCAGCGCGCCGCCTTGGTGTGAGTAGGTACTTAGGTATTAACGATTAACGGACTTAAGAAAAGTTAACGGAAGTTAACAAGTCCGTTACAGGTTTTTAAAGTTAACTTAAAAGTTAATCCGTTACTCGAAATCTTAACTTCGTTAATTAACGATTAACGGATTAACGAGTTAATGCCCAGCTATGGGAATAACTACCTAAAAATCGATCTTTGAGTAAATTTGGCTAAGTGTGAGTAAAATGTTGTTCATTAAACAAAACAATTGTTGAAATGATACTAGAATAGTGGACCACTGAATCTTTATTTATTTATTTTTTCATCCTGAAGAATAAAATTAAGGTTACTTGTTTAAAATGTGGAAATTAACTATTTTGCAGAAACAGATGTTCGAAGTGAACCTCCAGAAGATGAAGATAATTTGGTGCCATTAAATTTCAAGACAGTACAAGATGCAATAGATACCTTTAAAATAGAGTGGAAATCTAAAATACAAGAAGCTGATGTTAAAGTGACCCCAAACCATCCATCATGTGAAGATCAAGATATGACAGATTTAGATTTTAAGAGCTGATATAAGTTAGTTTTGTTTGCCATACATTATCATGAATAAATTTAATATTTATTCACCATGGTTTATTCATTCATAGTAAATTAATAGATTATAATTTATGGGTTAGAAAATCATTGGATTTACATTGCAACTAATACAAATCTTTGTTGTAACCCCTTGGGAAGTGAACAGTTTAGATATGTAAGTGAGATACTTCTGCCGATGCAACTGCTTATAGGCTTGCTATCATGTAAGGATTCAGGAGGTACTTGCTGCCCTAGACTTACTATTTTGCGATGGAAGTAGTGGCAGCAAACATAAAATACATATCTCATTAGTCTTGATGCTGTGGTGGCACACACATCTATTACTAAAGTTGGTCAAGCAGATCTTGTCAGTAGAAAAAGGCGGCAAATTTGAAAAATGTAGGCGCGAAGGGATATTGTGTCATAGAAAATTTGAATTTCGCGCCTTTTTCTACTGACAAGATTTGCTTGACCGTCTATACAAGCATATACTACCAAAATCATAATCTTACTTTTAACTATGCCATAGTCAGACAATTCTTCAATTTAATCATACAAGGTATATCTTCCTTGTTACACCTACCGTAGTTTAGCATAAATGGTTGTTAAACCAAGCTATTTTGATAGCTCAGACTGTGCAAGTGTTATTTAAGCGTCATAATTTCATAGAAGTGTAACTTTTGTTTCTAGAATAATTACCTAACTTAACATTATTAATAAATTGGGCCCGGAGTTAGCGTTGGGTAAATAACTAAAGACCTATTTTAGGTTGCGTTTTATAAAAGGCTTGTGACCTGTAATCACTATTTGCCTCTTACAAATATGATTGTTAAAAAGAGAGGCAAATACTCTAGCAGACAGCCGCCTCACGCTTTTCAAGGACCGTAAGTATAGGATTACCCAGTGTTTAAATGACGAGAGTGACGAGCATTTTATTTTAAGTGCAATTTTGGGTCTTGTGCGAAATAAAATGGACATTTTGAAGATTATTTTTAATTTTCCTTGTTAGAATGAATGAATGGGGACATAGCTTTACACAATATTGCCAACATAAAAAGCCTAATCTGTAACTCTGGCAACATTCAATTGTCAGAAATTGGACGCGTCTTGTTGTCAGCTTGTTGTCGGCCATTTTATTTTTGTATCGCCATTTCGTTTCTTTTGTGAGATGGAGGATTGTGTGATTTTAAAGTGAGACAGCAAGTAAATCATAATTATTTGGAAGTTTAGATGAATTGTCTAAGAAAATAATCAAATTGGAGAGAAGGTAAGCTTTATTTCTGATCTTTTATAACTATATTAACATAGTCATTTCTTTGTACATGGCGACACGGTCATAGCGCGGCGTCTCTCGTGGAATATACAATGGCGTCCGTTTACTTCTACTGAAGCCCGTAGATAGTCCGTCATCCTTTTCTTTCATATTGACTACGCACTGAGACTCTGCTTTCATAGCATCTGATCTTTTTACGAGCAGAGTAGACTGATAAGAAATATTTCCCGTTACCTTCGCACTATGTGTTTTGAAGTCTCTCTTTCGTGTAACCGCATTTCGTACAATTAGCCGCGCTTTTAAGTTGAACCTAGCGTAACCGTATTTGTGGCTTAATGTATGTTATTATATCTACAGTACGGGGAATAAAAGGTATGAGTGATGATTAGTAATGTAAGTAAATAGTTAGTACGGCGAAATGTTCACGACGAATGCCGTGCAAACCGGCTCCGTCCCGATGCTGCAGTACCAAGACCAGAAGACGCAAGGCAAGAATATAGAGATTACTCAGCAGAAGACCGCACAACAAACGCAACAGTCTCAGCAGCAGGTATAATGCTTTGTGTCCTCGCCTTGTACGGCACTGGAGACATGTATGCTGTCAGGCTCTCCTCCCTCGCTTCGGTCACAACAGCGCGCTGTTTCAGACTTGTTTTATGCTAACTGCCTAAATGGTTGTAAAGTTGGTCTCATGTTTTCAACAAAACCTTCTACACATTTCATTATGTTACTATTATATGAGACTGTGCTGGTAAAGTTTTAACATTGTTGATGAAATATTTGGGCAAGGTTTAGGCGCATCTACATTTAACTTTTTATTGAGAACTTGAACAATAATAGTGAGACAACATAAGCTATGTATAACTAACAACACTCATTTTAAGAACTTAATTGTAGTTTCAATCACATTATGTGCTAGGATCCTGCTTGTGCATTTTATTTAATCCATACATTCTTCAAAAATTATTGCATATTATGTTTCATATATGGCTCTGCGATTTATTATTATTTAAGTTTGTTACAGTGACACTTTTTAATTTTTGGGTTTAAATTGTATTGCTTAATCACTCCTATCCCATTTAATTAGCAAGTCTGTTCAGGTGCACAGATAAATTTTCATCCTAAAGTTTCTGCAGCTTTTTGTGGTATTTAGGGCTATTTCATATAATTACTGTAAAATTAGGTCAATCAAGGTAATTAATTTGCATGAATACAGAAAGCTATAATTGGCCATTACTTCATTGAATTTTATTAACTTGGTGGCTATTGACCAATTAAAACAATAATAACAGTAAAATGTTTAGTAAATATGTCAGAAGGCTGCAAAAACTTGTACAGAAGATCGACACAGCCCTCCGAATAATATAAAAAATATTGTTATCTGAAATGACACTCATTCAATTGAATTCATTTAAATTGTGATAGCTAGTTCAAGTTTTAGAATTCTGTGTAGGGTTTACTTATGTAGACACATTGATTATTACATGTACATACATTCTTGTAATTATTGATGAATACACAACATTGCTATGCAGAGCCATAGAGAAAAAAATACATAGAGTGCTCACTCCATACATCAGTTTTGGTACCAAAACGACTATTATTTTCGTAGTTGACATCTAGCATCGAGTAGCGGAATTATCAGTACTGCTACTTGACAATAGATGTTCCAATGACCGAAAAGTCTAATGCTCAACAATTTTCAGCTAATATTATAGCGGGATTAACCAGAACTCTATTTTCAACTCCTTCTGCTTTTAATATTAGTTGTATATTCTTGTTCAATACAATTTTCGTGAGTCTCGACACCAGAGAATCCTAGTATCAAGTAGCATTACTGATAATTCCGCTACTCAATGCTAGATGTTGACTGCGAAAATAATAGTCGTTTTGGTATCAAAACTGGTGTATGTAGTGAGCACTCTATTCTTACTATATTTCTCAATGCTAATGATAACTTAATACTTAGGTTTGCATAGCAATAAAGTATAACATGCATCAAACATATAATTTATTTATTATGCAATGGTTAATTTTGTTCAAAATTTGTTTTTGAAATAATAATTGTCAATTTTTAGTTTTATTTCATAGATATATATAAAAATGGGCTTGAATAATCTAACATGAAACATTAAGGTAGAGCCTGACAGATTACTGTTATCACAGACTGCAAGCTAAGGTGGCAGATATACTTTATGCTTCAATATCAACCAAAGCTTTCTTCACAAAGAGCTAACATTTGGGAGCACTACTAAATGTGTGTCATTGTGTATTCCCAGGAATTTCCCACATTCTGTTACACCACATCAAACGTGAACATGATTGGTAAGATTGGATCGGGAGCAACCAGTGCTTCCGGTGGAGTCTCCGGAGCCGTGAACATCGCCCAGCTCACCACCAGTGATGACAAAACATGCTACATTGCACAACCTTTCTCATACAACTATGCTCTGGTCAACCAGATGCAGATTGCTCCAAATGGAATACAGAATACCATATCTAATATAAGTTTCAAATGTGATGTGTGCGGGCTTATGTTTGGCCACCTTACACTACTTAATGCACACAAAAGGATACATGCCCAGGATTCAGGTAAATTACATGTTTATGGAGCTATATTTATAATTATTTAATAAGCAGGCAGGCAGTTGATGATTATGACAACTGATATGGCCTGTATCCAGTAATCATCAGACAGTTATCATGAATGTGCTTGTCTAATTTATTTTTAAGCTAGTTCACATTTTGAACATAAAATATTGAACTACTTAATTTTTTATATTGTTGCACACAAATCGTATTGTTAGATTTTTGCCGCTTTGTGTTCAAAAATTAAAATATATCAAGTTACTGTAAATATAATTTTTACATTACTATTTTTTTTTGCAGAAGGCAACATCACAGTTGTAGCCACAGGTGTCGGTGGCGGCAATGAGGTTGCTATGCCCCCTCACATACAAATTCTATCTTCTGACACATCTGATCAGCAACAGCACCATGTTCAGTTGCAAGATAGTAAGTTAATTTTTTGTTATATTACCATTTTGTTCCTTAATTCTTAGCACTAGGATAGAAAGGAAGATAGTAGAAGAGGTTTACAGTATGCTAGAGGAGATCAGGTGTTTATTTTATTTTATTATATTATTAAGGTTCACCAACAGTGGCTACAACAACTTATGCACTAACACATACTAATTACAGGCAAACACAGCATGCATTTAAAAATAACAAGAATACAAGAGTGAAGATTATAACTTTTATTGAAAATTACTAATATGCTCAGTCATTATGTACACTTACCATTCCTTACAGTATCATATTTAATTAACAAACATGATTTCCTCATAATTATGTTGCATTTTATTTTTCAGCCAAACCCATACTGGTTGACAAGGTTCAAAAATGCATCACATGTGGAGGGCCCATCACCAGCAACCCTAAGAGGAAGGGACCCAAGCTCATCCGTTGTGAAAACTGCATTGCACAAGATTCTGTTGAACAACAGAGAAACAATCAAAGTATGTTTTACTTGTTATTTTAATTACATATAAAAAATATCACATGAGTTATAGACTAGTTGTTTCTGATTCAAGTTAGTTTGGTGTTTTTGTTTAAATAGCCTACACTTATTGAAATACTTCATATTCTCATTTAATTTTCAAATATTGTTCATCAGTCAATATTTTAAACACGACTTCCAGACCAACTTAGTTATTTGTAAGATATTGCGAAGGCCCACTGCGGCACTAGTGCCATTAGTCAATGACAATTTTTTTAAATTATCTGGTTATCTGCTCATCTTGTCATACTGCATAGCATAACTTGCTAAGCTAATAACTAAGCATGCTAAGCAATGTCCTACTTTTTCACATCACCTATTCGGAAAAGGGCTTTTTCTTGCCGGCTAGGAGGGATCAAAGTGGCACTTTATCTCCCTGCTAGGAGGGATCAAAGTGGCACTTTACCTCCCTGCTAGGAGGGATCAAAGTGGCACTTTTCTGTTCTAGGACACTGGGTTTGTTATTTTTTGCATTCTTTTTTTAGCTTGAATAATATTTTGAAACAATAATTTGTGTCAACACTAAGATTTTTTTATTTTCCTCGTAGTTGATGTGAAAAGCACTTGAATCCCTCATTACGCTCAGGATTCAATGTACGGAACCTTGACAGAAATATATCATTTTGATCCCTTGTAACACAAACTACTATTGTGTCGCACAGTGAACGCCACGCAAATATTCGTGACGTCAGAAGACAACGTCAAGTTTGAAGTGGGCGGCGTGAGCGGGGTGCAGCCCACCTCCGACCCCCTCGCCACGGCGCAGCCGCAGCAGCAGTCCCAGCAGCAAAAGCCTTGTAAGCCACTTGTATGGTTACATGCCATTATACATTCCTTTAGTGCCTACACATATCCATGATTCAACCAGAACTATTATGCTTCCGAGGTAACCCACAAGATGGCAGAACCTACTATGCACAAGAAAATGTAAGAGAATGATGATGATAGATGGTAGCACTTGCTTTGGCAATGCACACGTTTTGTTTCCGATTCAGGCCACAAGATGGCAGACCCTCCAACGCGCACTGTCCCTATAAGCATATGTATTACCAATCAATTTGCTAACGGACCTGTAAATACGAACGCGGCCCTAGCTATAAGAACGCGAATTTAAATATTGTAAAACGAAAAGGTCAGGTAGTTCATCGCAATCACTTATCTTAGAATTTTTTAATATATTTAATAAACAAAAACTTTGACTGTTACATCATAATTACAGTGCCCGGCCATCATCCGGTGAAAAAGAGAAACCTTGCTTCCGTGACCAAGTGCCAGAACTGCAACGGCTCGGGCATCATATTCGTAGGCGGCAACAAGAACAAGCTTAATCAGGCCAACACCGACAAGCCCTTCCACTGCAATATCTGCGGTGGCTCCTTCTCTAGATACTCCTCGCTGTGGTCTCACAAGAAGCTGCACTCTGGGGAGAAGAACTTTAAATGTGGAATATGCGGCATTGCTTTTGCGAAAGCCGTCTATCTCAAGAACCACTCCCGAATTCATACGGGAGAAAAACCCTACAGGTAAATTGCTTTTTGTTTTATTTGTATATTATTTATTTAGATGTAAAGATATCTTGATACCTACAGTATTTGATGTTAGTTCCACAATGAAGCTGTAGGTTGTCGCTATTAGAACTTTGGCCGAAATCAGAGCAGTTTCGTTAAGCCCTCGAGTCTCAGGGATTTTTCAAATTTTAATTTATATATTTAAGAAAATAGTGTGTACGATATCGTGTCCGTGTAGGACTTAGGTGTAACTTTTCTACCCTGTCTTAAGGCCTGAGCACATCGACTGAGCGCGCGTGCACTAAAATGTTTAAGCCGCGCACGCAAACGTCATGCAAGCGGTGTGCCGTCGGTCATAAGGAACTGTATATTACAACGTGCACGTATACGCACACGCACCTGGTGTGTACAGTGCGATATCGCGTCCGCGAGACACGAAAGGGTTAATTTCATACTGACACATTACGCCGCATATTTGTACAGGTGCAACACGTGTGGTATGCAGTTCTCACAGTCGCCACATCTGAAGAACCACGAGAGGACGCATTCAGGAGAAAAACCGTATGTTTGCGAGGTAAGAATGCACAAACTAAATTACTGAGAAAAATGTAACAAACTGACTCCCCAAATGAGTAACTCTAGACCCCGACAGGCCCATATAAAAGCACAAATTACTAACCCCGTTATTCATAAAACTTTACGGGCCTGATTTACTTAAATTATCCCTTTCTTACAAATGTATAAGTCAAAATGACAGATGAAGACAAATGATTATTAGCTAATTGAGGCTTGTAGCGCGTTTCTGAATCAGGGGGTTAGTATCTTACCCTAGGGCCACGGAACTCTGGCTCAACGCTAACGCCGAGCGTCATACATTTGTTTTTCAACCTATGTATGGCGGACAGCGTCCGGTCCGTGGCCAAGGTGTTTATGTACACTCTTGATCTTATTGTAATCTCCATTGTGCAGGTGTGTGACAAGGGCTTCGCGAGGCACGCTACGCTATGGAACCATCGGCGAATCCACACCGGGGAGAAGCCGTACAAGTGAGTACTTAACATCGTTACGGACTTAGTAAACGGGTTGGTTAGCCGATGCTTACTTCTTATTTCTCTATCTATGATATGAAGCATATTGGCTTATCTTGTAGCTTGAAATAAATGAATTTTATTTTATTTATTTTTTATCCATTATTGTTATTAAAAAATGTTATAGGTCTACTATACTTTACCCTGGTGGTTGGTAAAGAACTTGCTTGGTGATTTTCAATAGTGTCCGACCGAAACATGTTTTTTTGCCGAAACCGAAACCGAAGGTTCGGCTTTGGCTCTAGTTTCGGCCGAAACCGAAATCGAAACTTTTATAAACTTGTAAAAATCGTTGAAAAAATGTCATAAAACCGCTTTTATACACATATTAAGGGGCTGTCAACACCCAATGTCCTTGAAATTGTTTTTTTTATATACCACATCGGTGGCAAACAAGCATACGGCCCGCCTGATAGGAAGCAGTCACCGTAGCCTATGAACGCTTGCAACTCCAGAGGTGTTCATGCGCGTTGCCGATCTTTTAAACACCTGTACACTCCTTTTTTAAAGAATCTGATGTTACTTATAAACCATGGTCGTACTCAATAAATGATTGAACGAAATCGGCTCGATGGAAAATAATAGGGAGTATTACTGCAATGTTCTGCCGCCAGAGTGCAGCACTAGTGTACGTACTAAATCATAGAGTAACTTACACATACTAGGCCTTAAACAGTTTTTTGACAAGTTTTCACTATGACATTCGCATCAAGGCGGTTTGTTTACAGGTGGCCTACCGCGAAACGCGAAAATCGAAATTACGTTTTCTGCCTCTCTATCGATCGAATAGGCAAGAGTGAGAGGCAGAAACCGAACTTTCGATTGTCGTATTTCACGGTAGGCCATGTGATTGGGCTAGTGACACCCTCTACGCAGTTTTGCGCAATATCCCCTATTGCCAAGATTGGTCTTAAAGCCCCGTCTCGATATCGCGCGGCGGCCGCGCGAGCAATGTTCGACCGCGGCAAACCTGTATTTTGGCTCGCGAGCCAATTTTGGCACCATCTTGAACTAAAGCGCGGCCGCCGCGCGCGGCAGGCGATCCGACGATCGACCACATTATATCACAAAAATTAATTATTCGGAACGAAGTAAAGATGGAAAAGTGATCTGTTGCGATAATCACTACATTTACTGTTCAATAGAAACTGTTTAGTGCCGTATAATTTAATTAAAGTACGACACTTTTCATTATCCATGTATGCTGCCGCGCGAGCCAACTGAAATATATACACACCCCAACTGCGCGCGAACATTCCTTTGCCGCGCGTCGAAAAACCGACAATGAATGGTTCGTCGAGCGCGCTAATGATCGAGTTGGCTCGCGAGGCAGCCCGGTATCCATTGCGTGCGGCTGCCGCGCGAGCCAATGTTCGATAGCTTGCCGCGCGATATGGAGACGGGGCTTAAAATCACCATTAAACGGTTCTGTCTTTATTTCGTTCACTTATGGGTCTGAAATTTAAATCACAATGTAGCCACATTTATACCTAAACCGCTAACGAGTAGGTACCTAATATTACACAAATAATCCACTTTTATTTTTATTTCAATAATTTTCTTATTATTCCCTTGAGCGCTGGTGGCCTAAGCGGTAAGAGCGTGAGACTTTCAATCCGAAGGTCGCGGGTATAAACCCCGGCTCGTACCAATGAGTTTTTCGGAACTTATGTACGAAATATCACTTGATATTTACCATTCGCTTTTCGGTGAAGGAAAAACATCGTGAGGAAACCGGACTAGTCTAGTAGTAGTGCAAGGTCAAATAACAGTCGCTTTCGTAAAAACTAGCGCCTACGCCAATTGTTGGGATTAGTTGTCAAGCGGACTCCAGGCTCCTATGAGCCACGGCAAAAATGCCGGGATAACGCGAGGAAGATGATGAATTTTCTTATTATTCCCTTGCCCAAGCCCAGTAATATGCGACAGTGCTATCTCATTTACTCCGATACAATTAGACAGTGTACGCGTTTTAGGTATTGACAGCCCCCTAAGACTCCGTCGACCGTCCAGTGGCGCCCTCATTAGGGGAATTGTGTTTTATAATTTATAATAAACCAATTCATTTCTGTATACATATTAACTTGTTCGCCAACTTTTGATCTTTGTCACATAGTTTAGTTTCATAGTACGAAGTACCATTTCGTAAGTTTCGGCTAGGCCGAAAGGTTCGGCCGTTTTTTGGCCGAAACCGAAACTATGGCCGAAACTGGCCGAAACTGAAACCGAACCTTCGGTCGGACACTAGTAGCTGACTATACATACATAATAACTTCTTACCAACTGCCCCGTCTGCCTCATTTTAACATACCCACAGTAAAAACTGAAATATCAAATACTTAATAGATTACCAATAAAGGATTAGAATTTGTAACCAACCATGAAAAATGTGTTTGTTTGAATCCTATAAAACCGAGATTTTAATAGGTAACCTAAGGTAAAGATAAATTTTAAAAGTTATTATAGAAGCGCCTGTGGTGACCGTTAACAGTTTTATATTCATACATCCATCCATCAATTTAATTGACCTATGTTAAAATACTTTCTTATGATGCGCCTTATTCACAGACTACTAAAGGCGAGTTTTGTTACAGGTGCGATACTTGCGGCTCCGCGTTCAGTCAAGCCGCTCACCTGAAGAATCACGCTAAAGTACACTCGGGCGAGAAACCGTTTAAGTGCGACATCTGCACCGCCGCGTTTGCCGACCGATTCGCGTTGAAGAGACATAGAGGAATCCATGATAAGTATGGTAAGTGATTTTATTTACCATTACTAATGTTACTACAGTTAGACCACGAAAAGTCTGCAACGATTTTGATATCATAGGTACGCAGTGCAAATGATATTTATACGTCATAATATCATAGAAGTTTGACGATTAAAATAAAACTTGCACTGCGTATGCTATCAAAATCGTTGCAGACTTTTCTTGGTCTAACTCTATCAGTAGGGTGGCGTTTAAAAGTGCATGGATAGATGTCGACCGTAATGCCTTAATATTACGGTTGAAACACCTCCATGCACTTTTGAACGCCAGTGTACCTCAGTGCTGTGAATCGCTATGTAACTGTTGGGGAGTGTCCAACTGTCCATAGCCCAATAAACGCCAATCGAAAAGAATAATAAAATTAGTAGTAGCCTTGTTGTTACGCTGTGAAGATTTCATCGTTGGTGCTTCAACGGGTTAGAATTGTGAAACATAGCGCGTCAGTAACTCTTATTGCAGGTATAGCCTCTTAAGCCCCAGCAGCTTTAGTTTTGTATTGAATTTAGTTTAAGTATAACTTTGTCTCACTTAATAAAAGTTAAAATTATTTTTCAAACTAAGGACTCTGGGACTCAGAAGTCAATACATATTTATTAATTTGACAGGCCAATGGTCTCATGGTACAGTCAGTTGGATGAGATGCGTTTTTTCATAGTCTACACTCGATATTTACCGACATTAGAGGAGGATAATTTGTCATATATTTCCTTGTCAGGTCAAACAACGCCGCTTCCATCAAGATTACAACAAAACCAGGCGGAGCTCGAGCAAGCGACGCAGCAAGCCGATCAACAGAACTCACAGCCAGCCGTGGAAGTGGAGTTACACGGCGACCAAACGCTCTGAGTCTGATAATCTTTTTAAGTTTTCATACCCCACCCTACATAGTATTTTTCGGAAATATAACAAGAACATTGTATTTCTCAATTATGAATGGTACAATGATAGCGAGCACAAGGTTTGACGAATCACATGTTATCCTATACGAACAGTAAGTATTCATTACCTCTCGTTAGCAATAAAGCAAGTGACTTGCACGCGCGGGTGGCAGGGGTGCGCTAAACACTGCCAGTTTATGTTTCGTTCCTTGGTAGATATCTACCTTAATATAAAATGTCTTGTTCTCGAACGCGCCTCTTAGCCCAACTTAACTATTATTCAGTACAATAAGATTATTTTTTTATTAACAAGTGGTTAATGATGATATATATTAGCAATAAAATAGAAATGCCGTTTTGAATAATTTTAATTAAATTTTTTGATGTGTTGATTTGAGACATTCGCTAGCCGTTTAATGTACATATTACAGTTAATTCTATTTGTAGTTTTTATTTTATTATATTACACCTTGTATGTAAATAAATGTAATTGTATATAAAAATGCGGCTCTAATTTTAAAATTTTAATGAAGTGGTCAGAGCCAAAATAAATTGTAGAACAGTTTATCTGGTAAAGTGTAAAGTTTATTATTATTATCGAGTGGCAATTAGGATAGGACGAAGGTCAATCCTTACTCACTTTGTCGTAAGGATATAGTAAATCTGTCAACTCCAGTCATATTCTAGTTGGGGCCTGATTATGCACTCAGCCATTCTGTACATTTGAACAACCTACCGATACTCATTTTATGCTACATTAGATTTTTTCTATCCTCAAAAGTAGTGGTAATGAACTTTTTCTTCCGAAATGCTAGGGTTCCTATGATTGTTTATACAACAACGGTTTCACTCACTTGAATTTTTAGTCGCTATTGGCAACATGTTTCGGACCCGTCGGGGGTCCTTCCTCAGGCTCGAGTGCTTTTAAAATATGTCTCACGAAAGTTTAATATCGATATCCTATGATATCTAATATTGCGGTACAATAATATGTAAACGACACACTATAATTCAGTGCATAGTTACCCAGATTAAATTTGGAGGAAAAAAGGTACCACTGCTTTTGAGGTTATCAAATTCCTAATTTGTAAAAAAAAAACGGGGCATAGGTAGGTAACAACTTAACAAGTCAATCTGGATACTAGTCGTTCAGAAACACTGGTATCAAAATTGCCTTGTTTGGTGAGGAAAGCTGGGCACGGAATGTCAAGAGCAATATTGTGTTTATATAGGACATAAACACAGGCATGAAGCTGCCTACCGGTACTGGACATGTCTCCAATATGACGAGGAATGTTATCAAACCAAACGTGAATTTTCAATTATTGAATTCATATGACATAGTATTTTTAATTATTCTCTCGTAATCACTGCACATTTTCATTTGACAAAATGTAATTGGCTGTGGATTTAGCAAGATATTCTTGTGCCGTGGTTGCGTTTTCCAAATCTGACTCGTGCACAATTTTTAAGTGATAGTGCTTGGGCATTCCTTTCCTACTTAAACCAAAATTATGCAGATTTGGTAAACGTAATTACGTTTAATTAATTAAAATGTCGAAAATTGTTGTAACGTTTCTCTTACCCTTGTAAATAATTATAATTGTGACATGAGCCTAAATGTGTTAAGCACTGATTCGACCAAACTGGGATTAGATTAATGCGAGAGATCTGTGGGGCTAATCTAAATGTAGGTACCTATTAATTCTGTGAGAGCCGAATCGCGAAATTAATTATTGTAATTTAATTTGACAGGCACATACTTATTCGTCTGCCTGTTTGAAGATTAATCTATTCGTATTTGACGCTTAATCTCAGATTTGATCAAATTCCAGTTTGGTTCAATTTGGTCTAGTTTAGTGTATAGAATATGCGTTATTATTCCGATACAACGCTAGAAAGAAATACGAGATTTTTTTTAGATTATTGCCGCAACCGACGCCTTTAATTATTCGTGTTCATAACATCCAATTTTTATAGTAGTTTCTAACCCGAGAAATTAAGACAAATTTTCCGAGAAGGTGGATTATTGTAAACAAGTAAACTCCCAGTTTGTCGCTTGCCATAAGGACTCTTTGACATGTTATTCGTATAAAGATACACGCAAATCTCGTCCTTAAGGTAAGCGACAAAGTGGGACCTTTGACTGTTTGTTTTTTTAGCATTAGAAAGAACTTGAAAGAAGATAAGCGATCTTGACATGTCTTTTAATTGAAAAACGCTTTTTAAAAATCAGTAACTATTACTTATGAAAGCAGAAGAATATAAATGATCATATTAGATTCATAATTGTTACATATTTGCCGTAACTTATTTTTAAAATGTGTTTTTCAATTAAAAGACACATCAAGATTGTTTACCTTATTTCTAATGCTAAAAAAAACGAACTATAGACTACGACACATAAGATACGAAAACAAATTGTGGTATCGTCTTGGTTCGTCCCATTCGTTTTTCGTCAGATTCTTAAATTAGTCCTATTCTGCTTTCGTCACTCATTCTACATTCTTCACAATCGTCGGTGGCTTTCAATGTAGAATGAGTGACGAAAGCAGAATGTCCCTAATTTATTAACTTGACGAAAAACGAATGGGACGACCCAAGACGATACCCAAATTATTGGTGGTAAAACAAAAGGTGAAACACCGCAAATGCAATGCGGTGAGCGCGACGCGGCTCGGATGTAGGTAGGTATATGCGAATGTTTTGTACACATTTGAGTATTTCAGGTGTTACTACTACTGACGGCGCCAACTCCGTGTTTGCAACTCTGATTTCATTTACCTACTCGCAATACGCCAATAGCATTTTAACGTTAACGTTGTACCGGAAAAGTAACGAACGTTTCAACACTAGCATTCTAGCATATCCTGAAATTGTAATTAAAGGTTTTGTTTATTATTGATGGGATGCACTTGCAGATTATAGTGATTATCAATATCATGCTCCGAGACGTTATATTCTTTGCAATATATTTTTTAGATAATGCATTGTTTTGTTAAGGGAGTTTTCTTATTATGACGTAAGTGCAGCTCATCTGAAAGCATTGCACTATTACATCAAAGTGATGTTATTATAATATGTAAGTTAGAGTAACCATTTTTAAGATATTAATTATAGATAAAATTGTCTAGAGCACAGTATTGTTTTCATTTCTTGTTTTACCAGCTCATGAAACAATCTGCAAACGTACCAAAGCCCTGTTAAGTTACCGTCTGGAAGGATCGAATTTCTTAACAATTTATTTTTCACCACACCAGCTACGAAAGGCTTACTTTGCACTTCAAAAACTGATAGCAAAGTTGCATTTTATTCACATGTGAGGCAAAGTAATCAAATGCAAATTTTGAGTTGTTTTCTTATGTTTGCTGGTAGAATTGACTCATATTTAAATGATGATTTTGGATGATAAATATTAAATTTAATAACATTCGTTTGGATTTGATTTTGTTAGATATTTTATATTTACTATTTGCTTCGGGTTGGTGTGGTGAAAAAATTTGTGTTTCACTCGGGGGCAAATTTTGTTTAACCCTCGTGCTTTGAAACCCTCGCAACGCTCGAGATTCCATTTTTCAATTTTGGAATCTTGCTCGGGTATCAATATTAGGCATGAGCGGTTAAACAACAACTTTGCCCCCTTGTAAAACAAAATAACTATTAATCCTTTTCTAGTTTCTATTAAGCGAATCCACATACAGAACGATGCTTCGGGCGAGGGACGTCTATACAACAAACCCCATTTATTCTTTCTTTGTGGACCTGATAATTAAGCACCATCAATTTCGACTGCCAAACCCGGGGGAACGATTTTAATTTGGCTTTCTCCTAAGCCTTGTTTTTAATTTAATATCCCAAATACCGTGGTGGCGCGTCGACGACGTTGACCAAGACGGAGCCTTGATTAGTTTTCTCTTTGGGTAGGACATGTGGTGTGTTGGGTGCTCAGTAGTGCAGATTTTTTTTAGTGCCCGCTTAAGCTAACTAGAGTTGCTAGATTTTCATGAAGTGTTTCTATTCCTAAACAACAACAAAATCTTGGTCAGGTTGCAGGTTTTAAACTTCTTGACCTCCAATTAAACATACTGTTTCAGTAAAGTTGCAGCAGTTGAGATTTAGTCTGCCCTTTGGAATCCTATTGCTTAATTTATCATGTTGTTTGTAATTTACAGTAAGTAGTAAAAATAAATCTTTAAAATGAACACAAAACGCGCGTGAATTGCTGCGAGCTTGAAATCTTTTAGTTTAGATAAATACAACGTAAGTAGGTAGATATCTACCCACATGTAAAACAGTAAAACTGAATAATTCTTCAGCCACAGGGCATTGAAATAGAATGTGAGAGTCTAGGCTTCTAATTGAACGAACTATTTAATCTTTAGGCAAGAGTCGTTTGTCAGTGGAGCCTAGGCAGATAGAATCATACTGTCCTTACGCTAGTCCCAAAAATAGGGATGTACATCGTTTTTTATTCTACTCTACTGTTACCTTCGAGCAACGCCGGCTTCCGACACGTCGGAAAGACTGTTGGCAAACTATAATTTACTGAACAATAGTGTACCTAGTACCTACTAAAGTTTGTAGGGCAACCTGCACTATAGTTCGTTTTATTTAGCATTAGAAAAATACTACGCGATCGTGATGTCTTTTAATTGAAAAACGCTGTTTGAAAATCAAGAATGTAAATAATCTTATATGATTCATAATTATTGTTACATATTTGCCAGTTTTCAATAAAAAGACACGTCAAGATTGTTTAGAATACCTTTTTAGGGTTCCGTACCCAAAGGGTAAAAACGGGACCCTATTACTAAGACTCCGCTGTCCGTCCGTCCGTCTGTCACCAGGCTGTATCTCATGAACCGTGATATTATCTAGACAGTTGAAATTTTCACAGATGATGTATTTCTGTTGCCACTATAACAATAAATACTAAAAAGTACGGAACCCTCGGTGGGCGAGTCCGACTCGCACTTGTCCGGTTTTTTTCTAATGCTAAAAAAAACTAACTATAATGTCAGAAATGCAACCGGTTACAATATAAATTATCTAAACAAGTTTTTACCGGCCTACATTCACAAGTCAGAAACCTATTTTAATAGATTGTATGGGTTAAGGCAGGAGATAACACCACAGATCAAAGCAAGTTATAAATTCTGTGACGACCATCGACCATTATTATTTTAACAGTTACCTATATACTTACTTTACTCTTTGTAGTATACTATGTGACTATACTTACCATATGCTTGGTTATATCGACCATGAGGGTCAAAAGTTTGAAAGGATGTATAGGAAACAAATAATTAAAAAATATATATATCATTAAGTGAGTTTATTTGTAAATTAATGCATATCTTAAAAACCACTTAACCTCAACACCATGGAATTTTAGGTTAGCGATTGGAATATTAAACTTACGAATTATAGTTTATTCGTAAACCCATTTCTCTGCAGCTGGGGTCCATCCGACGATTTCTTTTTCGGAAAACCAGAGGGCAATTTCTTTCTTAGCAGATTCAACACTGTCGGAGCCGTGGATGATGTTACGTCCAACTTCGATGCAGAGATCGCCACGAATCGTGCCGGGTAGAGAATCGGCTGGGTTAGTAGCGCCGAGCATTTGACGGCCAGTTTTCACAGCATTTAGACCTTCCCAAACCATGGGTACAACTGGGCCTGAGCTCATGTATTTCACTAGTCCGGGGAAGAAAGGCCGGGACGCCAAGTCGCTGTAGTGCTTCTGGAGTAGTTCTTCGGACGGCCACATGAATTTGAGACCCACCAACTTGAAGCCTTTTTTCTCAAAGCGCTCAATAATGGTGCCGACGATTCCACGTTGAACGCCATCAGGCTTGATCATGAGGAAAGTTCTTTCACGTGGTTCCGCCATTATGAAGTCGGCTATCGTCGAGAACGCGAACAGCAAAGTGGCGATCATACGAAAAAGGAAAGAGGAAGTTTCGTTGAACGTGTCGTCACGCTGCGTAATCAAAATGTTGCTACAGTGTATACTACATTTACCCCTTTGCAAAGTGCTGCCATCTATATGGCGTCCCAGGCTTAGGGCTTGCAATAGGGGATATTACTGCAATGTTCTGCCGCCAGAGTGCAGCACTACCGACTCAGTAAATTCATAGACTAACTTATACCATGAATCTAGTATTAAACTGGATTGGGCATGAGTGGTGGGGATAACTGACAGAACGGGATAGTCTTACGTATCTTTCAGTAGGAGTAGCAGAGAAAGCGCTATTATTGTTTGTCCTTATCATAGTCTCACATATTTTTTGTTTCCCACCATTTTTTTAGTATGGATAATTGTGGGCAACAAATAAATTCGACCAATCACAGTGTCGCATTTGCGTATGTTATTTTCCCTCACGGAGGCACGCGTATACCACTTCTATACGATCCTACCATCTATGACTTATACATACTGTGCCTTAAACTGTTTTTTGACATGTTTTCAATATACAATAAAATATGACATTGATCACATTGATGCATCAAGGCGGTTTGTTAACAAGGGCCTATCGGTAAACGCGAAAATCTAAATTTAGTTATCTGCCTCTTTATCGCTCGAATATGCAAGAACGATAGAGAGATTAGATACCGAAATTTCTTGTTTCGCGGTAGGCCATGTGATTGACGTGACGTGTACACAGCTACGCAGAGCTTTTCCTAATATTCCCTATTGTGGCTTTCCATCACAGAAAGGTAAGGATCCTTATGCTGACGAAGAATAAGGACCCTTCTCTATGGAAAGTCACAATTAAAACAGTTTAACCGAACCTGGGGTGCGGGGTGCGTATAGTTGACATTTTTTAAGCTGACCGTTTAGAACTATTAGCTCTCATAGTCCTAAACAGTCAGCTTAAAAAATTTCAACTATAAGTCAATATCGAGCTAACAGGAGGTTTTATCGCTGGCTTTCTAATTTCTATAGCCCTAGCCAAGCCGAAAAGACTTCAGGAATAAACTCAACTATAGTCCGACAAGAAATTGTAGAAAATTATTGAGGGCGCTACCTTCGAGCAACACGGAAGGAGGCGGCATTCGCACTATTTCCCCTCTGCCTAGGTACAAGATCAACTGATCTAGCGCGGGTAATAAAACTAGTTGCGCTCGGATTTTTCACTAGACCGAGTCCAGACGCGCGCGTAACACAGCAGCAGAAAAAATGCCTAATTGCTCGGTTTTTTGTCGTAAAAAGAGGTCGGAGACATCACATTTACAAAAAGAAGGTGTTACATTTCACATGTAATATTTTTTTACATATCATACGTTTAATTACATTTAAACACAATTATTATATTTTAGTCTCATGTAATTGTTGGATTTATCGATTTTGCTCGCTCAGTACAAATTGCGGATCGGTCGAGCGACAAATCCGACTTCTCATCTGTCAGAATACAATAAAATAATAAAATACTTCGACAAAAATGTGTTAGGCCAAGCGGGCACCACGACTTTTTGTCGCGCGATAATTTAGTCGCAGAAATGTAACGTATGTGTTTATATGGCAGTGCGCGCATATGCGACAAAAAAATCGCAGCGATTTTAAAATTGTGATTTGTCACATTTTTCCGTGACTGCTCGCGACGCGATTGTCGCAAAGTGAATTGCAGCATACGGAGTTGTATAGCCCCGCGCGCACTGCGATAATAAAATCGGCATTTCGCTCTTCAAGCGTCAACATATCGGAACCTGCTTCTCCAATGGAGTTACAAGATGAGACGCTAGATGTTGACCGTTTAATTATAGAAATAGAAGGAGATCACCTTTGTGGTATAAATACTCAAAGTTATACAGCGATTGCATATTGTTTCACGACAAGCGACTGGTACGAAATCCATGTCGAGAATGAACTAGGGCTTCCAAATACCGGACTTCTTTCAATACCGGTATTAATACCGAAACTGACTTCATCAATACCGGGATCCCGGTATTGACTATGAATCGCTTAAAATCTTTGAGTTTTATTAAAAAAAAGGCTCACTGTAACACCAGATATGTATGTCTTTAGCTTAGGATATTAAACAATAATCACCGTCTGCAATAATAGGGAATATTACGCATAACTCTGCATAGAGGGCGTCACTAACTCAATCACATGGCATACCGTGAAACACTACTATCGAAAGTTCCGTTTCTACCTCTCTATCACTCTTGCTTATTCGATCGATAGAGAAACAGATAACGAAATTACGATTTTCGCGTTTCGCGGTAAGCCACCTGTAAACAAACCGCCTTGATGCATGAATGTCATAGTAAAACTTGTCAAAAGGAAGGCGTAGTATGTATAAGTTACTCTATGGTTTACTAAACAAATTAGTGCTGCACTCTGGCGGTAGATTTCACCCTCCAGGTTGGCAATAATTTTATCCGCCTTGTTAACTTCACCACTGTTACCAGTCACATTTTTAGTTCAACCTTATTAGGTTGGCTGGTTTATTAACCAGCCAACTATATTCAAATTTGCCACTAAAAATTCGTTTGCCATACTACAATTCCTTGCTCATTAGTTTCCAATCTTAGATATAATTTTAAGAACTAACTATATTAATATCATATCCTGAACATCAGAATTCATTACCAAATATTTATCTATGCATATGCACCGACCTTGATCCAATTGAATGATCTTGTTTCATTAAATGGGCAAATAATATTCTTGATACAGCCGAAGTTACTCATTTTGATGGATTATAAACGGTATAATCGGCATATTTTCCTTGTTTTTGAAAATACCGGAATCCCGGTATTGCTTTAAAAAATACCGGTATTGAAAAATGCGTTTTCACACACGGGATCCCGGTATTTCGGGATCCCGGGATCCCGGTATTGGAAGCCCTAGAATGAACAAATCGTCGACTTTTTCATCGCAGTGCGCGCAGTGAATTTTCTGC
Organism: Cydia splendana; assembly: GCF_910591565.1. Taxonomy (NCBI): domain Eukaryota; kingdom Metazoa; phylum Arthropoda; class Insecta; order Lepidoptera; family Tortricidae; genus Cydia; species Cydia splendana. The sequence goes on along the minus strand of NC_085987.1, from coordinate 8,870,979 downwards.
GATATATTACAGCGCGATTCTAAAATCGTGTCGCAAAAATTAAAATCGTGGTGCGCGCTTGGCCTTAGTGTGCGTGTTGTGACACTTGTGATTCGTCCGTACACAAAAAGAGATCGAGGTTTGCAAGATTTGTCTTTGACGTGTGACATTTTCTATGTATTTGTGTCGTCATTACAGATTGGATTTTGTATGTAAGTGTGTGAGAAGTGCGACTGTGTGCACCCTTCCCGCCGCAAAAAATGGCAGAAAGATTTGTACGGTAAGATATCGCTTGGGCCCCTCCCTTCCGATGTGTCGGAAGCCGGTGTTGCTCGAAGGGTGCCACTTCCGACGTAGCTCACATTTTTTGACGTAAAAATGGAAGTTTTTTTAGTCGTTATATAATTTCTACTATTTTATGTCGCACTATAAACTGGATCCAGCCCCTGTCGGATCAAAGAGATTGCATTGGGGAACTAGGGTACATGTGTCGATGATATCGCTAAATATTATAATGTTGTTAGTTGTTAAACTCGTTAAGTCTGTCTGTCCTGATAACTTATCTTAACTTAGCAGTCAAGGCAACGAACAAATCGAACAATCATTGTTATTTTTTGTGACTAATCATAAAATTCTTCACAGACAATTGATTTCAATTACTGAGCAGTCATTCGTGTAATGAAATATGAATAATAAATTGCCATTTTCTGTGCAGATTGCAACCAGCATTATACTCAATATGAATTACAAATTGATTTTTATATTATATTGCGTAAGTTTTGTTAACATAGTGTTCCCACTGTGAAACCGATAATTCACATGTAAACGTTTCTTATTCAGAAGTGTTAACTAACACGCACACTAATTATAGTCTAATACTCTAATATAAATACTAGGTGTACAAGTAAAATGTTTTCGGTTGCATTTTTATTTTTAGGTTTATTTGTCAGCAGCTAAGCCGACCAAACATTTCCTACATGAGGATATAGAGCAGGCAAAGGATATAGCGTCAATGCTTTTATCAAACCACTTTGTACTGAAAGAATCCGACTTGCCTGAAACAGCTGTGGTCGCTCAAGGTAACTATAATAAAATGTAATAAAGTTCTTTGGAAGCGTGATAAATTTACCAAATGGTAAGTATGTACTATATACTTAGTCTTTTTTTGCAAAGTGTATTAGTATATAGTATATATAATAATACGTATTGTATTACATAGGGTATTTGTCAATCATTGTAGGTCACTTTTTTATCAATAATTATTTGTACACCCACTTATGAATATATTATAGTTAACTGTAATGGACTTTTTAGGTTCCAATGATGATACCACAATGTTGATTTCAAAATTAACTGATACAGATTTAATTTCATTGCTTCAAAAAACACAAAAGCAAGACAGTTTTGATGGGACAGATATCAAAACCATTGGGAAAAATAATAAGGGAAAAAAACGAAATATTAGAAAAGAAACTTTTCTACATGTTCCTTACCAAGGCACCGATCGTGGATCAGCTTTCTTTAGAATAGATAATAAGGAAGTCGAACCTTACAACGTTAAAGTTGGCGCTGACCCAAATTACCTGGCGCATCAGAAAATCCAAAATTTGTTGCATATTGGTCCTGTACCAAATATCGTTGACTTTAGTAGGGAGGAAACTGAAGAAAAAAACAAAGAACTCTTGTTTGATATATTAACAGCACAATTAAAAAAGTTATGCTGTAAGTCTAGTAAAAGTAAAAAAACAAAAGAGAGAAATGTAAAATTACCATCATATGAGCCTTTATTAAATATCTCTAATTCACATAACAACAATCAGTCAACAAACCCATTGCAGTATGAACAAATGTTCCTCATTATCAACGATGAAATTCCAAATGATCAAGGCTCAGATATTATATATGTAGACCCTGACAGTCTTAGTGAAAACAGTAGTGTTGTTTTACTAGGACCTATTACAACGCCACTAAACGATCCTCAACTTAATATTGTGGTAAGAAAAAAAAACGATTCATTAAAAGCTATTGTACTTTGTATGTTGTTTGTGTACCTGCAATAATATGTTACTCTTCAAAGGCCGTAAAAATATGTGACACGCACTTATGGCTCTACAAATAAGATCGTGTCAGATATTTTTGCGGCATTCGTTGTGTAACATATTATTACAGGTGACTGTATTTATCTATGGAGTCATCAGGATAGGTACCTAAATATAATTATTATGTTTTTAGATGAACCGCATTACAACGGAATTGTCAAAACCAGAATATATTCCACTTATGCAAGATCTTTCAGAGGGTACTGTTAACAAAGATAACACTCGTTTGATCAAGAGTTTGATCAGTGGATCAAATACTCGAAGATATATCAAACCTCACAGGTGTAATCAACGATATCCACTTAGCCAAGGTCCAAAGTGGCTGGTTTGTACAGGATATTTGAATTTAAACACCCCGAGTTTATATGATTAAATGGTGAAAGATGTGTAGTTTGCTTTATTCTATAAGCCGTATGAGTACCTACATGCTATCATTAAATACAACATAACATTCTATTGCATATTATTATTAACTACTGTCACCTAATTAAAAATAATGAAAATTATTTGCGATAAGATAGGTAGTCGAGAATAATAGTTTGTTATTGTCGTTTTATGACAAACAGACTCAGTCAATTATGGAACTAACTCACCAGGAACTGAATTGCAGGGTAAAGGCCCCAGTACACAGTGGTGAAGGATGGGCCATGCTACGCCCTGGCCATTGTGTACAGGGGGCTATGGTATGCAATGGCGGACGACTGGCCGTCATTTGTCAGCCGTGGTGGGCAATCGGGGACTTGTCGGTTTTTTTGGCACACTTCAAAGGAATCGTGGCGTACCGTGGCCCGTGGTGTTCACACAGTCGCCATTGTTTGTTTAATTTCTTGAATTTTTGACCGCTTGATTAAATGTTGATAGCCCAAAATGTCATTATCGTGGAGCAATGAAGAGACTTTTCAGTTTATAGATCAATCAGAGCCTGAATTTTTTTTTGATGCACCATTGTGTGAACATCTACGCATTGCAAAGCATGGCTTGGCATGGCCCATCCTTGACCACTGTGTACTGGAGCCTTAAGATCAAATAGACCTTCTCGGACTAATAATATCTTAGAACTCCCTATGTCACCATAAAATTCGTAACGCACCTAATCGAATGCCTAAAAGTATCACCTTGCTGGTTCACAAGAGATTTAAACAACAAACTGGTAATTTGATTATTGCGTCTTAGTTGTAGACTTTTAAGACAAACCTAGAGATCCATAGGTACTACTCGAAACGCGTAGAAAAACAGACGTTAAATGTATAAACATGCAGATACTCGGCGTTACGAGCGTAACTGTAACCAACAGCTTCAATGACGCAATTCAATTAATATTATTCCGCGCAGAATTCCGTTGCGTCTAAGGGGAACATATGACGCCTACCGCGAAAAACTAAAATAATATCGGCTTCCCTTATCGCTCTTGCATTTTTGAGCGATAGAGAGGCAGATACAGACACTTTGAAATAGTTTTTCACTGTAGGGCGGATGCGCATGAATTCCGATGTTGTTTCCCATATATTCGTGTCATACCTATGTCCAAATTCACTGATGAAATTAATACTTATTTAGACGATAAAAAATTTGTTGTAGCAATATTCTATGATTTTAAGAAAGCATTCGACAGCTTAGATACAAACACCCTTTTAAATGGAATGGCCGAATGTGGTGTGGGGCAGCCGCTAAACAAATGGTTTCGTGACTATCTCACATCACGTTCATACCGAGTAAAGATTGGTGACGACCTAAGTGATGAGACACTGGTACATTGTGGAGTACCACAGGGTTCCGTATGTGGCCCCGTGTGTTACTTAATGCATGTAAATAGCTTATGTGGAGTTCTGCGAAACTGTTCCGCACACATGTTTGCTGACGACCTATGCACCCTACGCGCAGGAACCAATATGATAGAAACTTGTCGTCTAGTCCAAGAATACATAGACTCAGTAGTAAAGTGGTCACATGACAATGGCATTATATTGAATTCAGATAAAACTAAGCTCCTAATTATACAATCGCCATATCTAAGCCCAACAGAAATGCCACTCCCTATGTATACCCATAGCTTTACTTGCCTTCATAATAACTTACACGATTGCCATTGTAGACCAATAGAAAAAGTTGATTGTGTTACATATTTAGGTGTTAAAGTAGATTCCGCATTTTCTTGGCAACAACATATAAATTATATCTGTAGCAAACTTAGAATTTTATTAGGTAAATTTTACCACCTTAGCTTTAAAGTACCAATTAATGTATTAAAGTGCTTATACTTTGCAATAGTTGATTCCGTGTTAAGCTATGCCCTTGATTGCTATGGTCTCACTTTTAAATCGTATATAGATAAAGTAGAAGCGCTACAAATTAGATTCTTAAAGTTACTCGTCAATAAAAAAACTAGGAACAGTTGTAAAGGTGATTATAATAAACTATTTAAAATTTGTAAAATACTCCCGGTCAGCTTAAAACACAAATACCTCTTAGCAATTAACAACCACAGCAATAAGGAGCATATCTCGACACGAGTAGAACATAATAGTTAGGGAGG